>NW_005187574.1:1015177-1017725 GCF_000239375.1 Pundamilia nyererei | reverse complement strand
ATCACAATTGTAAAGTTAAACTGGGAAATAAGAAATGCCCACACCGCAGTGACTGTAGTTACCTGTATCTCAGAGGCAGACATGTAAACAGCCAACGTGACAAGAGACAGGACCAGGATGATGTAGGGGAATGCATAGTCTGAAACAATAACACAGTCGTCTTTACTTGGAGTTATTTAAACAAAAAGGCCATTAGTCATAGTCTTATGAAAGCTGTAAAACAAAAATGATACCACAGTGTGAACTAAGAAGCAGAGTCCCACAGGTACTCACAGAGCAGTCCTCCTCCTATAGCCTGCAGCACAGTGAGGATCGGGAAGAAGTACAGAGCAGCATAGATGCTCTTAAAACGGTCGGATTTGCCCAAACCACACGCCATCTTCTTCACCAACAGAGGACGCAGCATCATCATTAGTATCAAGCAAAATGCATAGTAGATCAGCACGATGGTGTAGCTGAGAAAAAGGACATTCAGGAGTTCGTGTTACGCTGATGCAACAGATACAGAATGAATGACAAGCCTGAGATGACCTCCCACCAGCCTATGCACCAGCTCAGAAGGAAACTGCACAAGAGTTAAAAAAGAGAATAAAGAATCAGAAGCATGTTGATCGCTTTACTCATTCAGGTGTCTGTTCAGCTTGTCTAATAAACAAAGTAGCCTCGATCATTCGTCAGTGTGAGGCTACTCTCCTGCTGCTTCATATCGAATGAACCTCCCAGTGTTTCTCCTGTCAGCACGCTGCTGCCAGCCTCCACCACCCAGCATCAATGTGTCCACCTGTCACGATCTGCAGTGTAACAGGAGGAAAAGTCATCTAAGAACTCATCTGACTGAAACACTAAGATCCAATAAGTAACCTCAATCTTTTGAATGAAGACTGGGTATGCTGGTCTCTCCTCAGCTTGCTGCCTGTACGTTGAGGTTTTTCCCAGTTGATAACAGGGTTTGTTCCCTGTGCCTCAGGGTCAGGGAACAGTTCCTGACGAGCGACAGTTCAGAGTACCCAGCCTTCTTAAAGTTGCTGGTGTTTGAGAGCGCTCCGTGTCTCTGCTGTCACTCATGTAGGCATCAACAGGGACTGACTGGGAGGAACCACCTGCCTGACCTGAACCGTGTTCTGCTGTCCATAACGAAGCTTTTTCTTCTTTAACGCATTATTGTATTTTCTTTTTTAATTTTGCCCTAAGACACAGAGCTCAGTGTCCCACAGTATGGCCTTGATGCCCTGCTGCAAACACACCTTTGTCCTCTTCTGTGGAGTGCTGGGAATTATTGTTTTATGGTTAATTGTAGAATTTGGCAAAAATGATTACTGGTAATACTCACAGTGGGTACACAGCTTCCTGAGTGCAGTGTAATGTGTTGACATAGTCTGGACTTGGGTTGTACAGCATCGTGTACCAGTCTGAAAGCATTTGCACTCGACAAGAACGGATAGTGAGCATTCCCACAGGCTCTGTGACCAGCAGAGTGACCACAGCTGACATACTGCACTCCAACATGGCCGTCACATGTTGTAGTAAAGCACTGGAACTACAAAGGAAGAGCATGAGATCAAATGACAGAAAGAAAACACACTGTCCTCACAGACAAGAGCACTAAAGGGATTCCACACGATTCTGTGCTTGGAACAAATACTCCCTAAGTTAGACATGTTTCATATAGCACCCCAACTAACAGAACAAATAGTAATATTAGACAAAAACAACCCAAGTAAGTACAAAATGTGCTGAGGGCAAAACCTTCTCCAAACCTGTATGCTCTTATTTAAGAGTAATTGCCTCCTAAACCTACTAACTAGACCCTTAGAAGCAAGAACTGCAATCAAGCATTTACAATAACTGGCAATGAGTCTTTCACGTAACTAGAAGCTGATTTTTCTTTACAAAACTGTTTTAATTCAGCTACACTGCAGGGTTTTTCAGCGTGAATGACCTGTTTAAGGTCAAAGCAGTTTATTTTAAGCCTTGACACTGACTACACCAGTCCAAAACGTGGACGTGGGGGTTTGTTACTGATCATTGTTCAAGTGTGTTTGAGCTTCTCCTCCATGATTTTCTGGTAGAGCGCAGAATTGACTCCATCAGTTACAGGAAGTCAACCAGGTCCTGAAGCAGCAAACAGCCCCAGAACAAACTAACACCACCATGTTTTACTGCTGCCATGTGTTCTTTTTATGAAATGCTATGTTAGTTTTACAACAGATGTAATGTGACTTCAGATCTCTTCTTGTCAGTGCACAGCATGCTTTTGCTTTGTCCAAAGTCTCTGGTGCGGGGGGGCAATTACTTTTCCTACATAGTAGCCTGAAAAATGCATTTTATATTTACTTGATTTATCTTTGTCTAATATTAAAGTTAGTCGTAGTTCCCTAGATATAGCTAAGCTATACTATTCAACATTATACTGTGACAGGAATAGAAAAAAGTGTAGTTCAACATGAAATCCTGAGAACTTAGAATAGCATAGAATACTTTTATTTGTCAATTTCTTCAAATGTACTTGCCATACAAAGGAATTGAAATTACGTTTCACACTGTCCCA
>NW_005187574.1:1007701-1013061 GCF_000239375.1 Pundamilia nyererei | reverse complement strand
GACCCAAAGCAGTCTTGAAGAGCAGAGGTGGCCTCCTGTGGCCACACTCTTACCTCTTTCATAACAGGTTTGATGACCTTCACTCTCTGTCTGTATGCTGGCATTAGCATAACAGTGAGGTGATCAGAACTTGAATTTGTTTGAAAACATAATAGTAAGGTCTCCACTACTGAAGGCTTGTAGAAAGAATTTCAAAGATAGGGGGCTGAAATTTAAGGGATGGCAATCAAGAACCTTGTAATTATCAGTCTGCTCGTCTGTGGATTCTGCTTGTCGTTTCCACTTACACTACAGTCAGCTGGAGGAGGGAAATAGTGGAACAGTCTGCAGCGTAGATGTGGACGTTATTTTTGTTGTTATTGCACAAAAGGACGAAGCATGTTAGTAAAGTTCAAACTGCATCCAGAACAGAAACAACTGCATTGTACTGCTAACAGAACATCACAGACAACGCTAAGCTAAGCTAGCCAGAGCGATATTAAAGCTGAGTAAATGCTGACCGGGCGGGGGCGGGGTCACGTTAGCCCCGTGTTCATTTTTATTTGAAGTGTTTTCTATTTATTGTTTCATTATGACTTTCTTATAATGCTACAGTTATAAGACGGAGTGTTTTCGTCATAAGCCGTACTGCTGCCACAGATTAACCTTTCAGGTGCGTCTGGTATTAAATATAATCTAAGGTTAGGCCTGTGTGCAGGCTTAAACTGCTTATTTGCCTTTTTTCAGTTACATGTTTTCATAGAAGCAAAGGTTAGAACAGCAGAAGTCTGAATGCTATAATTCAAATTTGGGACTATTCTATTTCACTTAATAGAAAAAGTACATTAGTGCTACAGTTTACATATTCTTTACATTTGCTATTTTATATAGTAATATTTTATGTTTGGCCTTTAGAGATATGTTTGCAATATTAATTACACATTAGACCAGAAGTGCCACTGAGTGCTCATTATATAAACTCTTCATTAAGTTTGAAGTTATGCAATATGACTTATGGACATGATCACTTTGGTCACTTCACACAGAAGTAACTTCCTCTGTACAGCAGCAGCTTTGGAACTCAGTCTCACCTCTTCTTTCCAGAGTACCATTCAATAAAGAACCAGTGCAACACAAGAGGCAACATGGCCATAAACCCCAGATAGAGCCAGTCGTAGATCTCAGGAGACTCGATGCAGCGCTCACACACTTTCTGCATGTTGGCCCGCTCTCCTCGAGGACAAACCTGCCAAAACACATTATTGTGAGTACAATCTTAATCTCATTCAAATCCACCATTCAATGCTTTTTTAATACTTTGAATACAGAACAGAACAACTGAACAATTACAGTTAGTCCTTTGTGCTTACAACATATAAACGTAGTAAAATTAAAAACGTGATGACCTCAGATTACAGGAACAAAAGTCCAGACACTGACTATAAAAACGACTGACCAGGAACAGTCGCAGGTGTCACAGCTGGTTTATTTAACGCTTTCTTTGGTGTGTGGGGAGACGTTGACATGCACTCTTCATTTTGCAGCGGATGACTTTCAGCTGGTGGAATAATTTCGTGGTACTGCTGCCTTTTGCTGCAATAGTTTTACAGCATGTTTTGCAAATTTCTGCATTTCGTTCTGCATCATCCTTGTGAAAACGAGTCAACAGCGAGTCTCGTTCACTCGCTCGTCTGTCACCATATTTTTCCCTAACTGGTAGAATATACAGACGCATGCTCAGCACAGTGCGCCAGGTGGAAAATTTTCCAGTTGGGAGGGGGGATTAATGATGCATTTGCAGCGTGTGGGAGGAAAAAATGATTCATTATCTATTTTACACTGGTTATTGTAACTGAAAATAAGAACACTGGTAGAGTAATGAGCATTTCTTAAGTGCTGGCTAGTTATGACCTTTCTAAGTGGAGACGGCATGTTCTCTCTGTGTGCCTGTGAGAGTTTGGCTTCTCCAGCTTCCTGCCACATGTCCATTCATGTCTCTGCACTGTTCCTACAATTAGTGATAGTCCAGGCTGTGATAGGCTCCACTGGCTCACAACTCGAACAAGCAGGATGAGCACTTCCGAATTTCCTCAGAACAGTCTGCTACACCACAATGACTGGATCTCAATATGGAAACCTGAATTATTATGAGCCGCGCTCTCTTTTATGATGCAAGGCGCAAAGTTAGACATACATCCACGTACTGTCTATCCAACAGCACATCAGCAACAACTAATGTTTAGTACTCACACCACATTCTCCCTCCACTGAGCCGTTGACCATCATCCTGCCACAGTACAGCCCTGGACATGTTGAACTCACGGCCACAGCTGCAAGCATACAAAACCATAGTGAAGTGTGCAAGCATCAATACTATAGTACAGTATTTTCAAACAATCAGGATGCTTGAAACTTAAAAATTGAGCTGTAAACTTTCTTTTAGCTTGGTGGTGGTATAAAGTTCATTTAAAACAGGCATGTCCAAAAACTCTGGCCCGGGGACCAATCATGGCCCTTTCTGCCTACCTTAAAATGTATAATTTGTGGCCCACCGCCACAAACAGGATTAATAAAGTGTAATTTCTCTGTTCCTCATGTTGTCAGCAACATGAGATGTAACCAGTGAGTGTATACACCAACACAATACACACAATGGTAAGTCTCTTTAAAAATTAACCTGAGATTCAGCAGCTTTATCCCACACAGCCTGATCTTTGTGTTCATTTACTCTCCATATGCAAATGAAAAGTAGTTTTATTTTGTAATTCTTGTGTTATTGAAAATATTTTGTTATTATTATGATTTTTGAAAGAATAATGATTATATCTCAAAAACAAAAGATTGAGTAAGCTTGTTGGTCCTGGGTGACAGACTGGATGATGATGGCAGTGCAGAAGATGACGGGTAGCTCCTGTGACAGGTCGAACTTCCTGAGTTGCCGCAGGAAGTTCAACCTGTTGGGCCTTCTTCCAGACACAGTGTATGTGAAGAATATTGTACTTCCCATGAAAAGATGGATCCTAGGAATCTAAGGCAATCCACAGTGGGTGCACAGTACTGTTGAAGATGGTGAGAGTGGTTCTCTAAAGGTCCACTGTCATCTCCACAGTGTCTCCACAGTCATCATCTCCATGATGACTTCAGGTCATCATACAGCCCACTCCAAAGTCAAAGGCAAATCCCACAGAGCACCACTGCACCTCCAATCAGAATCATGGTTAGGTTGTCTGCGTCGATGAAAACCAGGGAAAATATACGTAGAGAGGACCGTTTAAGAGTTCCTCTCTGGTAAAATGATGGGAGGATAACAGCAAAAGACGGAGCAAAAAACACAGGAACATGCAAAGCATGAGAACACAAAGCGCTGAGGCTCCATCTGCAGCGACATCTCGGATCATCTACTGAGCAGATGCACCTGTGGTATCAATTTCAAAAATCCAAGATGCCGTCTTTCTTGAGTTATCATACTCACAAGATTTTTTAATAAAGTTTGACATCTGACCTTGAGATCACTAAGATTTCAACTCATGTGAGATTTTCAATGTTAGACCTATGGTATGAATTTGAACATTTCTTCAGTTATCACATCCGCAAACTTGGGTCGACCCTGGCCCAGCAGGGGGATAAAGATACCCCGTCAGCTTTTTACAGCTGAGGGGTAAAAAGCAGAGGGTTAAAAAAATAGCAGGCCTACAAACAAAGTCTTTTTCTTAAGAAATGGAAAAAAAATTCTGCAGGACGCAGAACCTGAGAGCATCTGACCCTTCAATCGATCCCTCTCTCGTTTGCTGAAGCCGGATCAGAAATGGTCACAGCAGAGGGTTTGCTGTCATGAAGCAATGTTTAAGGAAAGGAAACAGGAAGAAAAGGTAGACCAAATTACACAAGAACTGAACTTTAAAAACAAGGAGCGACATGTCTATTGGAGTGATGACTCTAAAAAAGCCTCTCATGCAACACAGCAGCAGAGACGGGACACAACAACAAGACCCCCCACTCACGCGTACACGTTGCGTGAGCTTGACATTAACACATATCCACTCCAGTTCTTAGGAAAACTGTACACATGCTACTGCAGTGTATGTAACCGGCATGCAATATTTCTGTCACTTAGATAAGCTTCAAAGGCCGGCGGTTGTTAGCTAAACTGCCAAGCTCACAGCTAAGGCTAACTTCCACAGTTTATAAAAATACATATTGTGAGAAACGCCGCAAAGTCTCTCAACACCTTAGGTATCATGTGAGGAAAAGTGAGGGTAAAAGGCGACCTCAACTTACCCATTTTGAGAACGATATGACTTTTAAAACCACAGCTTAATCGTGTTTGTTTGGGACTGCTGTAACCGGAAGTGGACCAGAACGCTTCTCTTGTTTAGCCGACTGGTCTCCGCGTAGTGCTGCCCTCTGCCGTCTGTCGCTTTTCACTCCTTCTTGACATCTGTGGGATTTTGTGACATTTGTGTTATTGTCACCTTCTGAGCTGCACCGGAATACTCAAAAACATCTGTGCTTTTTCTGTTTCTTATTCTTTAAGTGGAGCAGGTGGAGGAGCCTCAATATTAATTGCCATGGTTAATTCAGTAAGATACAAGCAGATGTCTCATAAGCTAAGCTAACTGACTTCATTACTAAATATATTTGTTACTGCGTTTATGCACTTATCACTTGGATCTCATAACTCATCAAAACAGTTTGTACTTTTGTCAGTCAGAATTTTAGATCTCTTGCGTTCCTGAATACTGTCAATCATTTAATTCGTTTTTACTATCAAATGACTTCAATCTATGTATGAGGGAGCAACGCCAGTAACACATTGTCAAAGTAAATGGGGTCTTTTGCACAGGTCAGTTTGTGTTATGAAAAAAGGCATAACTGTTTTGAGGACATTCATTAAAGTGATAAGCATCACTTTTCTGTGAGAACTGTGCCATAGTGATTGAGGAAAACTGTAATCTACCAGAATTTTCCCACACAACCATCTTTAGGGTTTACAGACACTGGCTTAAAAAAGAGAGATGCAGAGACTGGCAGTTCTCTGAGTGAAAATACCTTGTTGATGTCCGAGGTCAGAGGCTGACAGGAAGGCAACACTAACTCAATCAACCACTAGTTACAAAAGAGAGAAGAACATCTATAAACGCACAACACATGGGCTACAACAGCAGAAGACCACAAGAGGTGTCACTCCTTTAGCCAGGTCCAGAAAACTGAGGCTACAGTTCACAATGACTCACTGAAACTGAACAAGAAAAGATGCTGTACTCCAGTGACCTCCACAGTCCAGTAGAGCACCACTGGGATGAGCAGACAACAAATCTGACAAACAGTGAATCCGAATCAGAAAGGGTTTTATTGCCAAATGTTGAGCAGGTTTACAACAT
>NW_005187574.1:996177-1005647 GCF_000239375.1 Pundamilia nyererei | reverse complement strand
TGGCACAATGCTGTCCTCACAGAAGTGGATATAGGAGGTGACAGTGTCCGTAAACTCGTCCAAGCCGTTAGAAGCAGCCTTCATTGTGTCCCAGTCTGTAGACTCCAAACACGTGCGAAGCTCCTCCACAGCCTCGTTGCTCCACAGTTTTTTTGTCCTCACGACAGGTTTGGAGAGCTTCAGCCTCTGTCTGTACGCGGGGATTAGGTGGATCATGACGTGATCAGAAAGTCCGAGTGAAGCGCGGGGCACCGCACGATAGGCCCCGCTGATCGTGCTGTAACAGTGGTCCAATGGCCTCTCCTGTGATGCTGTTGTGTCAATATGGAACAAAATCTCTAAGGTATGATTCCAGCAACAAGCTGAAATTCTGCAAAGACAAACTACAGCAGCTCTGAAGGCAAAATGCGGTGTAAGTGTACCTAATAAAGTGGTTGATGGATGCACACATTACTGCAGTGTATGCAACGGGCATACAGCATTACTCTCACTTAGTTAAGCTTCACTTATTATTGCTCTTTTGTACATATTTGAGTCTGAAGTAAAAGCTAATTCAGTGCTGGACAGTATTCAGGAAAGTGACAGATGAAATGTCATCAACAGAACCAAAGTTTCTTTAGCACTGAAGCACGTGTAGAAAAATTAGCTGTGTAAGAAAGGCTAGTGTTGTGGGGACATGTGTCACTGATCTGACAATTGCAGTAAGAGTAGAGCAGAATCCCCAAAAGTTGATTCTGTTCATCTGGACGTAGCGTTTTGAACAGATGAACACAATCAACTTTCGGGGATTTGCTTACATGGATGATTGAGCATGCATCAAGTAGAGCAGAATGACTTTTCTGATACGAGAGAGAAACTGGTAATCTCAAAGTGAACCACCAACTTTCTGATTGGTAAACGACCCACTCTACCCCTTGTGCCAGCAGCCATACTAAACAGATTACGAATGCTGCGGAGAACAGAAAGGAGTCAGAGGGCACAGCAGCGGCAACACCTTGGCCTGATACATCCTAGATTCATGATATAAATTGGAGGTTTCATCAAATTCGATCCACATGGTGGAACCCACGATGTCGCTGCTCCTGTGGGGGAAGATGACGCAGCTACATAGAACAGGACAGCAGGTCAGAGTAACCTCCCACACCTCTACAAATGGTGCTGGGAGGCTCTGGACAGCCCTGAAGCAAGTCTTCAGGTGTTGTAGCTCTCAGTTGAGTCCCTCACCCTCTCCCGCTCCTCGGTCGAGTTTCCTGGATCTGAAACTGGTGAGTAAGCACTGGTTTCCTGTACATCTCTCCACCCCTCTATATTCTTCCACTGGGTTTGTTGTTTGTAGACTAGCCTATACCTAAAGATACAGTGAAGATTAGACTATGAAATAAGACGTTAAGTTTTGTATTCAATTGAGTACACAGATAAACTATATGAAAACACCACTGTGTGTTGTAACCGAAACAGGAAGTGGTACTGCACCGCAGAGAGCCAACACCAGTTTCTCATCTCCAAAGCAACCTCCGTCTCACCTGGACTCCAGCCCTTTGGCCCCTCCTCCGTCCGTGTCTGTGGGAGGTCTGATGACACCTCTGGATTTGATCATTCGTTTTTATTCATCTCTGGCTCTCTTTCACTGTATGTCTCTGTCCTGTCCACACACCCCAAACCAGTCGAAGCAATGGCCTCCCCACCCAGAGCCTGGTTCTGCCAGAGGTTTCTTCCTGTTAAATGGGAGCTTTTTCTTCCCACTGTTTCCAAAACGCATCCTCATAGGTGGTCATATGATTGTTAAGGTTTTCTCTGTATTATTGTAGGGTCTTTACCTTACAATATAAAGCGCCTTGAGGTACAAATGGGATTTGAGTAGTACCCAGTAGTTCAACCTTTAGTTGAATTGTTAGTCTGCATGCATATCGATCCCTCTTGATCGACTGGTTCATTTGCACTTGTGCTACAATCAGTGGATTTCAGTTTGTGTGCCGGAGAAAGAAAAGATATGGATATTACTTGTATTTTATTTTTAAATGACGAAAGGTAAAATGAGGTAGGTAATTGCGAGACAGTGTGTTTCAGCTATTTTATCAAGTAATTTTAAGAAAAGTCTTCTGTGTAATATGTGTAATATATTACTTGTTTTGACTAACGACCCCAAGAGTGTTCACAACAAAGATGGGAAATACCTCGCACATGCACAAACATTTGACATGCATACAATTTATTTGCAGAATATAATGTCTTTGATATGTTGCTGCTTAGAGTGAAACCAATAAGAAACCAGTAAAACCAGCAGGTTTAGGAACAGCTTCTTCCCCACAGCTGTCACCGTACTGAACTCTGCTGAACCTTTCCATCCACACTCACTTAACCCTTCTACACTCCTCCTCCCCCCATCCCTCCCAGTGACCATGATCAGGACTGTCATTCATTCTCAACATTCACCATATGCTCACATTGGTTACTGCTATAGTTTAGGACACTGACATAACATAGTCTCTGTTATAGTGCTCACACTGTTCACTATTATAGTCTGTCAGAGCTCTGTGCTTCCACTGCTGTAGAGCTCTGAACAGCAATATAGAACATCTGTATGCTATAGAGATCATCTGTATATACATATACAACATTACATCTGTACATTTGTCTGCAGTTCATCTGTATATTTGGTCTCTACTTAACTTATCTGTATATAATCTGCTCCTATTGCACTTACTGCTTAGATGCAAACTGTATTTCTTACCCTGTATTTATACATGTGAAATAACAGTAAAGTTGAATCCTGATTGTTTTTGTGATTTGGCACTATATAAATAAAACAAAACTGATATGAATTCAAATAAACTACATTTTGAATTGAATTAATTCATATATAGTGTAAAGGACCATGCACCCAGCGAGCAGAAAGGCCAGGACACACACGCAAGAAAGCGAACAACACCAACAAAAACAGGGAAATGGGCGGCAGCAGCAGAAGCATTCAGGGAGATGAGTTTCAGGGTGCTGTCTCAGTGCAATTTCCAGCCTGAATCCTCCTGTGGTTCTTGTGCTGACAGAGTTGGAAGAGAGAAAAGACAGAAAGTGCTGCCCACACCTGTACAAGCTTGGGATAGGTAAGTGCATCAGGACGTGAGGCGTGGTTGATGATATTTGACAAGTGTCATCAGTTACTCTGAAACTGTGTAATCAATATATACTAATATTGTAATAGTATATTGTCAGATTAGTGTAGTACAGTTGTTTAAAACTGTAAGAGAAAACAGATGCTAGTAATCATCAGGACCACAAAAGCACTGTTAACAAAACTTCCTACATTTGCTCTTCTAATCTTTATTTATAGCTGTATGTCACAAAAATACAGTTTTCCCCCTGATTGTTGTGCAGTTATCATTTTTATCATACTAGTGTACAACAGATCAGACAGGTACATAATGTCTTACTTAGCTAGTATTTCACTTGGTCAGCCCAGTAAAACTAAGTTTTGAAGCCCTTATTTCTGATTTAATATTGTTGGTATTCCTGGTTAATAATATGTTTCTAACCTGTCTTCTGTTTAAAACACTACTAATTTTCTGTGGATAATCCACTACTATGTTTTCATTCACAAATTCATATGATCTAAGTGTGCGGATAACATACAGTGTCATTCTTCCAAAACATCTAACCTTTTACACGTGCATGTCTAACTTATGCGCCGATATGGGCGCGGCTAGCGCATTTTGCCGACTTCCGGGAACTAATGCGAGGAATTAACCATGATGACGCGAGCCTCCCTGTGTAGCTGCGGAAAGGGGGTGGGGGGTTCATAAAGCCTGGTTGGTTGGCAGTTACAACATGGCAGGTCAGCGGACCAACAGCCTTTGAGGAAGACAGGAAAACCCTCCCACCAAGACTCTGGATGGTGCGTTTGGGTGAAGCAAAGCAATTCAGTAACAAAGTCTTTTAATGGGTTAGTAAGCGGTTTTCTCTTACTTGCTGTTGCATGTTCTGATCATGCTCTGGAGTTTAGTTTAGTTACAGTTTTTGTTTTTATGAGTATTTGCTTTATTGCTTTAATCATAGTTCATTGCTATAATTCTGAAGTAAACATTCTTGGTAGAATTTCAGCTGCTCAGGCTGCCATTTTTATACGTTTTCTATGTTTCTATGCACTGTGTTTATCTCCCAACACTTATGTTACTATGCAGCCACGGTGATTTATATACATCGAAAATATGGTGAGACACTGTCAAGGACATCTTAACAATGTGCTATTTTAAATTTATTTTCTTTTAACCCATTTTAAGTATGTTTTTCTTTGTTAAACTGTACATTTAATAAATGTAAAGGCTTGGATAAAAGTCATTTGTTTGAGAAAAAAACACATTTTGTGTCTGTGTCACTGGGTTCTTTGTAATTAATACTTTTCTATACAGCAAATAATAACAAATGAGAAAAACGTAGGTAAAAATAATAATAAGTTGTTGCCCCCTTTGAACCAGTAACAGCAATAGAATCAGTGGACCAAAAACTAGACAGACAGATACTTTATTGAGCCCACTGCTGTTACAGCAGCGTGATAAAGAGTAAAAATAGTAAAGTCTACAATGAACAACAAATAAATAACACAGTTAAAATAAAAGTGCCACATGCTCCTGGTAAGAACCTTATACGATGAGATTTATAGGAATGATAAAAAACAAAGAAATGTAAAAATGAAGTTAGTTAAAAGCAGTAGAAGTAAGACTAGCATTGTGTAAATGATGCAAAGTGCACTAAATTACATGTACACTATAAATCTAAGAAATACAGCTGCATGAAGGTATAGTACAAGAATACTTTTGGGATCATCTGAATGCATAGTTATTATACAGCTTTATAGAGATATTGAATTTACAGATTCAATATCTATCCAATATCCTCACTTATGTGGAGGCAGCGGAGAGTGAGCGACGGGCAAGGCAGAGTCCGGAGAGCTTCCCTCAGTCTTTGGTGGTGCCTCTGCTCCACCTTGCTGCTTTGCACCAATGCTGCAGGCTGACAGAGCTCTGTGAGGACGTCTTATAAAGAACCAAGCAGAATCAGTCTGAGGGAGAAGGAGCTCTGCTGAATCACAACTGTGGAGTAGAGATGGTGTGATGGGTCAGGGAGAGCGGTTTGGAACTATTTAGAAATAATTCATTCAGTGTCCATCATTTGTTCTTTCTTCTGATTTTCCTGATTTCATAATAACACTTACATGCTTACGTACTACTTTAATAACATTTCAGATGCAGTATTTATATTTGTAACAGACTAATTTTAAATGGTGGTGTTAGTACTTTTATTTTGGTGAAGAATGCAGATTAAGCGAAACCATAATATTTCCCAGCTCTTTGTGGGTCCGTGAAGTACACGAAAACTTGGTCAACAAGCCGCCAGTGAGCGGCTTTTCAGCCCGGACTTCTTCCTCAGATTGGACGGCGTATTATCGCTTCTTTGTTACACAACTCGGTAAAGACCACCAGAAGCGTGTTTTTAAGCTGTTCTCCACTAGGAGCGAGTGGATGTGGGCTTTGTGATTTTTATTTTACTCTCTAAGAGTTGAGTGTGTCGATTTACACGGTGAGGAGTACACTTCCATGTGGTCAGATTATCAGCGCGTCTAACAAAAGACCCGCTCACCTCCTCTTGTCTCCTACCACTCGGTTAATCCCCGCCGCGTTCACAGTCCGGGTTCCGGGTTTACTTTACTTTGAAGTGTTTGGTCAGAGTTTACGTCTGATCTTCGGATATTGATATATCCAGTTTCCTTCTTATTTTCTAAGTGCGGCCGGTGGAAGCGGAGCTGAAAGATGCCGCTTCTCCACAGAAAACCTTTCATCCGACAGAAACCCCCGGCGGACCTACGACCAGACGAGGAGGTGTTTCTCTGTAAAATCACGCACGAAATCTTCAGGACCTACGAGTAAGTACCTTACAGCCACTTGTCTCACCTGGAGGGTCCTTTAAAGAGTCACTTGAACTGAAGTTTGAACGATGTCTCATTGACAGTTGGTGCTTAGCAAACTTCCAAACAAGATGAACAAAAAACAACTTTTGTCCTGAAAAAACAAAACAAAAAACTTTTATGGGCTCGGGCGGGGGGATGCATGCCCCCCTTCTCCCGCGCCATTAAAACGTAGGTTAAAGCAGGTAGTCGGGTTTGAAGGTGGGATTTGGCAGGTGTAATGTTATCCAAGTCAGTTAGCCAACTGAAGCTAAAGTGGGTTAGCTGGGTAAGCTAACACTGAAGCTGTCAGTGAGCCGGCGGTTAGCTCAGCTAGTTTTAGCAGTTAGCTTGATGTGGTGAGGCTCGGTATCCGTTCATAGTGTAGGTCTGTTGCACCCACCTGCTGAGGTCCAGCGCACTAAGAGTGCTTTTTAAGAGCACACATGAAGTTTGCAAACTCACTCGGTCATTTTCCCGAGCGGAAAAAATCAAAGAAGTTCTCTGTTTTTACTCCAAACTGAAGTTAAAGTTCCGCTAAACTCGACGTCAGTCTGAAGAAACTCGGGCCAAATGGACCGTGGACGTCTTCAGCTGACAGCTTCAGTATATAGTGGTACATGTTGGGTGAGTGTACTCAAACATTATGTGTAACTTTATACATCTGCTCCACTGTAACATAGTGGCAAACATGACGCGATACGTCACAACTTCTGTTTTTTCTGACAGCTTTAGCAATAAAAACGGTGTAAAACAAAAGGTGGCACACCTCAAATTTCTATTCAAGTAAGACAAACTTTTCACTTTGTTTCTCTGTTTTTATATAGAGACATGCTTACTTGTTTTGGCAGAGAGTTGAAATATGTGCAGATTGTACTAATTCTTCATTTGATGAAGTTAACATCACTGACTACATTTACATGCACACTTGTATTTCTGAGCATTATTCATATTGGCATACCGTACAGGTCTCAGAGGAGCCTTTGTTATGACATTGACGAAACTGAAAATTACTTGTGCATATAATTATTATGATAGATGGATCTGCTGGTTTGTTTTCTAAGATTAGCGCCTGCATATTTGTATCCCTGGTTCCTACGTGTTGAACAGTTCCTAATATTTTAACTGCCTCTAGTTAAAAGTTAAAAAGCCAAGTATGGTTCAAAAAGAGGTTCACATTCTGTGGACGTCTTCGCACTGAAAACCAAAAGTGACTACAAGGCAGTTAACAGATGTTGCATAATTGATAAAGGCAAGCTTGGGCTTCCAAATGTGCGGGGGGGCGGGGGTGGGGGTGTTGTAGCCTAGAGAGACGATCGAGAAAATTAAGTTCAAGTAAAACAAGAACATACAAAGAATGTAAAATTACACTAAAGAAGGAGCAAATATATCTGTCCACGTATGCGACTGATGGCACACCCGTAACCTGTATCACTTGTGTTTATTACGCTCTCTGTACAAATGTTCACTCAGTTTTAGATCAGGTTTAGTTTGTTGGGAACTGTTCTCCCTTTCTGGGAGCTAATCAGATCATTTGATTAGTTTTAATCAAGTAGATCAAGTAGCGATGCGCTGCCCGGTGTAGGAGGAACTAAGTAGATTATTAAAATGTGCTAGATTTACAAACTAGAAAGAAACAGAGTTTACTAAAGAAACTTACTTGGCCAGTCTCTCCTGCTACATTTTGCAATTCTGGATTTTAATATATATTTTTCATTTGTCTGAGACAACATTGCTTTGGCTTTAGTAAGGGATACCACCCTCAGTCTTACTTTGGATGTTTGCCTGCTTCATAACAGTTAGTCCGTACTGTACAAGCCTGTACTACAAAGCAGAAGGTTGAATTATCCAGATAACTTTACTGTTAACCCTGGAGCTTTCTGGGCTTCGAAGATGCTTCAGTACTTCCTGAGGTGTAGCACTTTGGAAACATATGGTTCCCTAATGTTTGGGACAAAGACACTTTTTATGTATTTCTTTCTTTCTGTACACCACCACAGCCTTTTGTAAATCAATCGATGTCATGTTGAAGTGCACACTTGCAGTTGTTGTGGAGTCTTTAACTTAAAATCTGAAGTGTCTTGAGGCGACTGTTGTGTTTTGGCTCTACATAAGTAAATTCATGTAATATTCAGTGTCTGCCTGAGGTCTACAACCAGTTTCCTCCTTTGCATCGGTGTGCTAGACCTTTACTGCATTCAGTTTTGTATTTAATAATGGAGAAGTCTGTTAGGCTGAGATCAGATGACTGACTTGGCCATAACATAGAACTTCTAAACATGCTGGTTTTCTATAGAAAGCTTTTTTTTTGGTTTTTTTTGGGGGGTTTTGCATACAAATGATTTCAGAAAACCACCAGGGTCAATCTTATTAGTACTCTGAAAAATGTAGAAATGTTTAGCAATTAATGTAATGCTCAGTGCTTTCAAAGTCAAATTAAAATGGGGATCTTCAGATTCCAACATAATATAAAGATTTCAGGTTGAGGTTCCAGAAAGATCGTGTTACTGGAAGTGCTTCCTTTCGGCAGATGATGTGAAACTAGAGCTTTTTGGAGAAGACCTGTTTATGTTTGTTGACTGAAGAGAGATGCATACAACCCACAGAACCCAACCTCCACAGTGAAACACGGTGGTGGGAGTATCATACTGTGGAGAGATCAGAGCTGGAAATCTTCTTAAGGTGGGAGGGATCAAGAAGAGAGAATGATGGGAGAAGACTTTGAAAGACAGCCAAAGCAGGTCTGTGTCGACGCTTCGTCTTCCAAAATGATGACGATACAACAATCCCCTTCCCTCCTGGTGAAGAACTGCCTGCAGAAGGACAAAGTGAACATTACTCACTTGCTTCAACAAAGTGCTGAACTGAATGTTTGGCAGAGCTGTGTTAAAATCTGTTTAATAATCTGTTAACAGCTCATTAACACTTTGGGTCTAATAATGCTGTCCTCATGTATATCTGGTGTCATTATCATTTGCACTGCAGATGCAGTCCGGTCTGTTTTGCAGTATTTAGATGACTCTGAGCAGAGAGCATTACGCTTTAGAGTTCATCTGCTCCCCATCAGCAAACACTAATGGCCCAGTTCCACTGGCAGCAGTACACAGCCATCCTATAATGATGCCTCCACCATGTTAGACGAGCTGGTGTGCGTTGGATCCTGAGCTGTTACTCAGTCTCCATTCTTTGTCTCTCTGTGGTTTCACACTTGGTGTGACTTTGACCTTCATATGGATCCAATCTTCACCAACATGAAATCAGCTTGAACTGTTTTTGGTTTTTACCATCACCGTAAAAACTATCTCAAGCTGTGGAGGCTACACTGCTATAAAACAGGCAGACAAACGGATTCTATTAAATACTTCCTCCCTTCATACTCTCACATCACTCTCACTCTTCTGCAGCAGCTGTGTTGTTTCAGTCCATATTATGTGGTTCATCCCTTGTTTTTCTCATAGTACAGGGAGTGCAGAATTATTAGGCAAGTTGTATTTTTGAGGAATGATTTTATTATTGAACAACAACCATGTTCTCA
>NW_005187574.1:984704-991529 GCF_000239375.1 Pundamilia nyererei | reverse complement strand
GTGTGTGTGTGTGTGTGTGTGTGTGTGTGTGTGTGTGTGTGTGTGTGTGTTAGCAGGAAGAAGTCTTTGAGTCCATCAGTGTTCAAATACACAGTGAGGATGATGAAGAACAAACACAGCGAGCCATTCACTGTCAAAGCCAATCAGATCAGGTGAGAAGCTCCCAGGTACAACCATGGAAAGTATTCTCATAATGCAATAAAATAACAATCTGCTGCGTTCAACGGGGTAAACGTCGTGGTGCATAATACTCTGTGAAACACAAATTTCAGAGCAGGGAGAACTTACAAGCTCTGTGTCAGACTCTTAATCCTAAATCGATGTGATATTATTGGCACTTAAAGATGTGGTGTGAGAGGACTTCCTTGTCTGTTCACTGTTCAGTGCTGGAATTATCAAGTGTTTTGTTCCATATCTTGACTGTACATGTTGTAAAGGTGAAGCATGACACATTAATAAAACACTGATGTGGGCTGAGTTGGAGTGGGAATGACTGCGCTCAGGCACTGATGGGAAAGTGGTTTCTCATTGTTAAACTAATTGATTTATTTTGTATTAAGTCGCAAGAAAAGCGCTCTGTCCAGAGAGAGACTGAAGCTGCTCTTCAAGCAGCACTGCGAGCCTCAGAGTGGGATCGTCACACTAAAGGTGAGAATATTACTGCTAAAGTCAGCATCTGGTGCAGCTGCAGCTGCAGCACCCTAATCACAACCTTCCTGTCGTCTCTCGCTGTGTTTCAGCCCTCCTCCATGGCAAAGTACCAGCTGTCTAAACAGACCTTCTCTCAGTTCTTTCCTGACGAGCCCCCACTATTCTCCTTCAGCCCCTCTTCTAAATGTGGAAGGCGTGACTCACCCGGACAGGTACGTATGAGTTATCATGCACTGGCATGCAGTAGGGTTAATGGGGGGTGACAAAGGATTAACGGGGTCCTACCCTGAAGCCGGGCTTCAGAGTCTGATGGCTGGCTCTTAGCCCCTGGGGCCCAGCCAAAGAAGCTACCTGGGTCCCCTCTCCGGTGGGCCCACCGTCCACAGGAGGACCACATATCCTCGGTTGAAGGTCGATGAAAGAGTTTGTTTGTATCCCAGATCTGAGGTTATATGTCTCAGTTACTCTGGCTCTTTAAGAAAATCTGTGGCAGAAAGGTGAGTCCACGTGTTGGTCAGCCCTCAGATTCAGGAGGAATGGTCCCATACAAATGCAGGGAGAACTTGGTCTGAATGTCTGCTGGACTTGTTCCCAGTGGACTTCCAGCTGCTTGTCACAGGTTCTGTTTAGGGCTGTTCGATATAACGATATGTATCGCATGACGATATAAAAACGTCTGTCGTTTGTTTCGTGGTGTCGCAAAATAAACTGTTTACAGCAATATTTTTTCATGTTCTGATGTCACTGTAGTGACTTTATTAATTTCTTAAAGTTCTCTCTTTCTCTTATATTTAATATAACCACACTACGGACAGACAAGCGCCTGTTTGTACGTGTTGTCGTTAGCAATAGTGACGGTAAAACCATCGCGTGGCTCCGCCGTCCACGTGTTTGTTTTCCACGTAAACCTTTCACCATAAAGCTCAAGACGCTGTTGAGACTTTTGCATGTAATTCAGTTTATTTTGAAGAGTGTGCAGAGAGTTCACGGAGGAGAAGCAAAAAAGAGCCGTCAGGTGCTAAAAAAGAAACCTTAGACTCAAACTTTGAAAGAAAACGGCGGCCGTTACAACTTGTGTCTAAAAATGTATCGTTTCATGCATCGGTCAAAACACTCGACTCCAGCTGCACGATGCACAGCTGGAAACAACTTCACGCAAGTCGAGCTGCCAGAGATTCACAGAATTTACAGAAAATGTCAAATTTTTGTGATTTATATCGTTGCCAGGACGATAAATGTCTTGTATCGGGATATGAGATTTTGGTCATATCGCACAGCCCTAGTTCTGTTCATAGTTTCCATCAGCAGGTGTGTAACCAGCTGTTGGTGGATCTCCACTTCAGTAGTTTCAGGATTTCAGCTTTGTTTTCATGCATAGAATAGAATTCAACTTTATTGTCATTGCACATGTCACAAGAACAAGGCAACAAAATGCAGCTTGCATCCATCCAGAAGTTCTTTAGCAGTAATATGGGTATATTGCAGAGTATGGATCTATTATAGGAATGTTACAATGTACACGGTATGAAGGTATGTTATGAATATACTATAAATATGTACAGGCTATAGCTGTAGTGAGTGCACAGGCTATGGACAGGTTATGCGTATGAAAACTATACAGATTTTAGATATACAACTGTGAGTTTTATTAAACAGTTGTAGAACTATAATTATCACATTGTACAGAATGACTGTCTGTACAGCATTACAGTAGTGCAGTTTAGATCAGTGAGAGTGGCTAATTTCCACAGTGGTTATATAAAGTGCTGGTGGTTGTGAGTGGTGGTTCAGCCCATGTTGTTATTGTGTGTATGAGGGTACAGTTGTCCATTTGTTTGTTGTGTCCATTGTGTGTGTGTGTGTGTGTAGGTGGTTGTGGGTGTGTTTATGTTCATAACGTGGGTCAGAGTTCAGGAGTCTGACAGCTGTGGGGAAGAAGCTGTTCCGGTACCTGGTGGTCTTAATCCGGAGGCTCCTGTGGTGCCTCCCAGAGGGCAGGAGGGTCCATGTGATGGGTGACTGGGGTCTTTGATGATTTTCCCAGCCCTTTTCAGACACCGCCTCCTTTAGATGTCATTTATGGCAGGAAGTGGTGCTCCGGATGGTGCGGCGGTAGATGTTCACCGGTTCGAAGTTCACTACGTTGGCCTGACCAAGTTATGACCTCCAGCTTACACTGGAGCAGTTTCAGAATCAGAATCTGAATACTTTATTAATCCCTGGGGGAAATTATTTTTTGTTACAGTGCTCCATTTTAAACCAACATTAAGACAAGACAGACAATACACTAACTAAGAATAGTACAATATATACATATATACACATACATACTTCACTCATAAATAAATAGTTGGAAAAGAGTGTGAAGCCGAGTGTGAAGCAATGGGAATGACAGTCGGCACGTCCAAGTCCAAGACTGGTTGATTTCTGAATTTACAGTCATTTTTTCCTTTTGACATTAATACAGTTGATCTTAAATCACAAGAAAATGCAAAAATCATCATGAAATGCTACGAGAAAATCTCAGTTTTAAAAACAGCAAAGTTATATGCAACCATTTACCTAAAAATGCAGCCAGTGTCTTTTTTTGTACAACAATTTCAAACTACTAAAAATAAAATGACAGAACAGTTCACTGCCACAGAATTTATTTGTGCCACAAAATAGTTTCTGTCCAACACAAGACAGAGGAGCCAATCACAGGCCTGCCAGCAGGTGTATCACTCCCCTGTGTTTACACTGCAAACGGCCTCTGGTGGCTTTTTGGCAGCGACTGTGACATTTGGTTTGTCTTCATTGTTCTGACACAAAACAAACGACTACACTCCAAACACACTGTGTGGCACCAATCTCTCGTCTCAAATCCCGCTAAAACTCACTCGCTCCTGAAACTTTCTCCTCTTCCTAAACAACCAAATATGACGTGGTCATGTCATTCTTCTTGTGTTTGACGTGGTGCATTTTCCCACCAATAGTAAACGGGTTCAGTGCGAGCAGAGTGCGCCTGTGAGCCTGTCCTTCCTGCTCTAAACATGATGATAGTATTCAGGAAAAAGCTTCGCATATATTCCACGTATAACTCTGGTTTGACTGGCCCATTAACACAATTTTAAAAACTTGTATATAGTTTGAAGTCCGCACCTTCAACACAAGTTGAAATGGAGACTTGGTGTGGCCGCTCCGCAGTGATATATCATCTTAAATTGGTCGAGTGATTTGGATGCGACCCCAGAGGATGAAGCAGCTCTGTGTCGTTGACCAGTGAGGGGACAGTTTGACATTGATTGACAAATTGGGGCAGATGTTGTACCGGCCGTGTAAAAGTCACCCAAACTATACTTGATGTTTTGAAATAGCCTGTTTGTGCTTCACCAAATACACTTTTAATATTTTTTAGCAGAGAATGTAGTGACATAATCCTGAGTCCAGGCTTGTGGTTGCCAAAAGCCTTCCAGGTATAGAGTTGAGTTTGCTCCTGCAGGGCGTTGGGAAGAGTGAGGGTTGATGTCTGCATTTAGTCGCACCAACGAGAGGCAGAGGGGCCTGCTGCTATCTAGTGGCAGCTTTTTGACAGTCATTAGAAGTAGCTGCTGTGTGGATTATCACACTGATGCTGTACATCAATGAAATCTGATTAGATTAGTCCACAGTGTTTTTAAGCGTCTAATCAGCCGGGCAGGCACGCCCTGCGTGCTCTCTTTGAAACGTCACAGTTTCACAACAACTTCTACTTAAACGTTGTGTTTATAAATGTGAGCTGGTGACATTAGCCTGACACGCTGCTATCCTGTTATGTTTTCCATTAAAAACTCCAAACTCTTCAAAAGTCTTGATATTAATTGTTGCTGCAGGCTGATCTTTGAGGAAACCACTCACACATGTTAGTGTTAAAGTTTCTGTATCCACAAGATGAACAGGTTTCTTTGGTCCAGGTTACATGAACGTCATCCTTAGACACAGTGTGCACCCTTCAAACTGTAGTATAACAGGAATGAGTGTCAGTGGTGTCTGCGGTTTACTCTCATTAGGTAAACCTGAAATGTTACGTTTGTGTAGAAATAAAGCATGTAAACGTTGTTTTCAGGCGAGTTCGTCTCTACTGAAAGCTGCAGAGGAGAAACTGAAGTTGCTACAGCAGAGGGAGGAGATGGTGGCTGCAGCTCAAGACAAGGCGCGACTGAAGAAAGAAAAGGAGGAGGTGCAAGAAGCCAAGCGGAGGGAGAGGGAGGACAAGGAAAGGCTAAGGGAGGAACAGAGACGCAGGTTTGAAGAGGAGAAGCAGAGGAGGAGGGAGGAGAAGGAGCGCAGGAAGCTGGAGAAAGACCGGGTAAGTATCTTTAATCATCAGATGTAGCTGCACGTCTGATGATTAAAGCTGCACATCAGAAAAAATTACAGGAACGGTGTTGAGACATGTTTTCTGATTCACAGGAACGAGAGAAGTTAAAGGAGGAGAAGAAGAAATACGCAGAGCAGCTGAAGCTTTGGAGCAAACCCAGAGAGGACATGGAGTGTGAAGACCTGAAGGTCAGTGAATGCACCGCCTCTGCCATGAGCACATTTGGACAAGCGTGTTGACTGAAACTTTAGTGTTGGTCCAGGGGAACGAGCCAGTGGACGTCATTTACACAGTATACAACACAGTTGTCACATTTAAAAGAAGAAACATTAGCAAATGCAATGCTGTGTCTGAATACTCGGGATGAGGAAACGTTCACTTCCTCATTGTTTTGTGTTACACTGTTCCTCACTGACGGCATATGCCTGCATTTATCCATGCACTGTCATCTTTACATGAGAGAGTGACTCAGTAGTGCCTGTTGTTGTCTGAGGAGCCGTGAGACAAGCTTTTAGAAGGAGCTTGGTCTAATGTAAATCAGAGGACGGTGTCTGTTGTAGTCTGTGCCCTCCTGTCTGTGGTGACGTGGCACTGAAGTCAGTATAGGCCTCTAAAAATGGCGTAGCAACTACACGTGAGGAGGATTTGAGCCTTAATGATGCTTTCGCCTAGAGCTCACTTGGGTCCTGTGATGTAAATCATCACACAGTGAGCATGAGGGTCTGTGCTGATGCCTGCCTGTTTTGTGTGACTGCTTGGACTCCCTTGTTACAGGAATGACTACTCAGTCGTTGGTCCTCCTGGTGTCCATGTTTGCAACAGATTATAACCCAGGGTTCAAGATGCAGCATCAGATGTCATCTTCTATGAGTCGCTGCTACAGAAGCATTAATCAAGTTTCAGTTGTTTCATTTTGTAAACACTGAGTCAGTTCAGTTTTATTTCTGCAGCGCCAAATCATAACAACAGTCACCTCAAGGTGCTTTATATTGTAAGGCAGACCCTACAATAATACATACAGAACCCAACAATCAGAAGACTCCTTATGAACAAGCACCTGGTGACAGTGGGAAGGAAAAACTCCCTTTTAACAGGAAGAAACCAGAACCAGGCTCATTGAGGCCATAATGCTTTATCTATAAAGCCCACATGGTTTTTTGGACACCACCTAGACAGACAGCAATTTAAGGAGAACATGTGACTAAACATGTGACTCCTGGTCTAATTGGGGGGGGGGGACCAGAGAAGACCAGAGTCCCACATTGTTTTGGCAAAGTTACACACTGATTGATTTTAATGACCTCTGATTGACATAGCCGTGTCACGGGTGTCATTACTGCTGACGAGATTTATAATTTTACTGAGTGTGTTCCTCTTTTGCTTCTCCCACCAGGAGCTGCCAAGGCCAATTCCAGTGAAAACCCGGCTTCCAGCAGAGCTCTTTGGAGATGCTCTGATGGTTCTGGAGTTCCTGCAGGCCTTTGGTGAGGCCTTTGACCTGAAGGATGAGTTCCCTGATGGGGTCTCTCTGGGTGAGAATACTTCTACATGCTCTTTGCAGTTGATGGCAGAATTATTCTTCCAGTGAAAGGTTCACAAATGCTTCAGCAGAGCCATGAATTTTCTACATAGCATTTCTAAACATGCTAGATTTCTTTATAAAGAATAAATAATTTCTATATGCACACCATATAAAAATACAAGATTCCTGAAAAACTGTCCTTTTTATTGTGTTTTAACCAGAGATGGGCAGTAACGCTACTGTAATCAGATTACTTTTTCAAGTAACGAGTAAAGTAAGGGATTACTATTGCAAAAACGGTAATTAGATTACC
>NW_005187574.1:977549-983217 GCF_000239375.1 Pundamilia nyererei | reverse complement strand
GTCAGAGGGCCCGGTGGCGCCAGTGTCCGGCAGCCTCGCCTCTGTCAGTGCGCCCCAGGGTGGCTGTGGCTACAATGTAGCTGCCATCACCTGTGTGTGAATGACTGGATGTGTAAAGCGCTTTGGGGTCCTTAGGGACGAGTAAAGTGCTATACAAATACAGGCCATTTATAATCTGCTGCCTTTTCTTTCATTTTCTGTTCTTCTATGTAAAGTCCATCAGACTTTTTGCAGAACAGACAAATTCTTTTCTTTAACTTATTTAGAACTTCTACAGTTTTGTTACTCAGTCATTGGTAGAAGGGACTTTGATTTCAAATACCTATATCAAAGTGAAACACTGAGTTAGTTCTAACGTACAGAGATGCAGGACCTT
Organism: Pundamilia nyererei; assembly: GCF_000239375.1. Taxonomy (NCBI): domain Eukaryota; kingdom Metazoa; phylum Chordata; class Actinopteri; order Cichliformes; family Cichlidae; genus Pundamilia; species Pundamilia nyererei. The sequence continues at coordinate 982,841 of NW_005187574.1, read as the reverse complement.
TATTGTTCAGTTTTCTGACTGCGATGTTTGACTGCTGTCTCCCTACAGAGGTTCTGGAGGAGGCTCTGGTGGGTTCTGATCCTGAGGGTCCTCTGTGTGAGCTGCTGTTTTTCTTCCTGACAGCCATCTTTCAGGCTCTAGATGAGGAGCAGGAAGAGGTAGCCGCAGACCAGGTTGAAGGTCAGACACACTTGCTGTCTTTGTTAGCAGTACACTACAGGAAACTGACAAACACAAGAAAAACCTTACACCCACAAGCTGTCCCAGTATCTGAATGTGATCATTTTCTCTATGAGCTGTGTTCAAGTCCCAGTGTAACATGGGCACACCGGGCCTTCCACTGTGTACGTGTTTGTTTGTTTACTGTAAATAAAGTGGACACTTGTACACACAGACAGGTGTTTGAAAGAGAAAAGGATCAGATTCATGAAGCTGAACTTAAATGTGTGTAAATGATCGATATTTCTTCAGGTTTGGGCATATGTATGGAAATAGTTTTACATTTGAAAATGTGTTACACATGCCGATCGTATCGTAAACATTTGCATCACAGCAAAATTCTCTCCACACTTAAAAGAGGGGAAGAATGTGAGCCCCCGAAAACTTCCCAACTGTTAAGCTGTGTTGAGTTTTATTGTCTGTAATTGGTCGATTCAGTCAGGATGTGAAACCGAAAAGGGGAAATTTAAATTTTCCTCCCTTTTTATTAAATTTTGCACTTGAGGAACATGCACACTTTTCACGTTTTTGAATGGTGAGACTTTCCAGCGGTCCTGTTCAGTTCTATGCATGTGTGCACAGTCTGTGTCATGTGTCTTTTGTTCTTACTATGCATGTGCCTTCAGACCTGACAGACGCTCTGGATGACGATTCTGACCCCACGTGTTCGGCTCTGAGTGCTATCGCCTCATTGGCTGCAGCTTGGCCTCAGCTGCATCAGGGCTGCAGTCTGAAGCAGCTCGACCTAGACAGCTGCACGCTGTCTGAAATCCTGCGCCTGCACATTTTGGCATCTGGTGCTGACTGTAACCACGGGAATGCAAAGTTCCGCTACCAGAAGCAAGGCGGGTTCACCGTAATGGACGACCCTTGTGTGGAGCTGCGACTGGCAGATCCAGCGCTGCTGAAGAAGCTGTCATCCACGGCAGTGTATGACCTCACCCCAGGTCAGATACCATCTGCTTTGTGTTCAAGAGTCAGCGAATATGTAACAGATCAGATAATGATACAGTGATAGTGCTGTGTGCACGTTTCATCAGTCAGCATTGCTGTCTACAGGGGAAAAGCTGAGGATCCTGCAGGCTTTGGTGGGGAAGGTGCTGACATTGGCGTCCAGCAGAGACTTGATTGAAGACTGTGTGGAGGAGCAGCGAGCGGCGAGGCACGAACTGAGGGAGATTAGAGCTGAGCAGCACCGTAGGGAGAGGGAGGAGGCTGCACATAGGTATATGCACACGGGCGGGCACAGTTTACCAACAAATACACACAACTCGGCTGAAGAGTGAAGGTTATCTATCGGGCAGTGTAGATTTGTCAATATTGAAATCAATGTTCAGTCACCAGAACTGGTTAATAGACTGCTTCAGGCTTCTGTGCTGCAGTGTTTACGGGACCCAGTTCCTTCATAGTCTGTCCTACAGATGAGGACAAATAACCACCCGCCTGGGAAACCCTGTCAAATTTTGTAGTTTTGTTTTTTCTGTCATGAAAACGTTTCACCTCTCTCAAACGGTGGAGAGTCCCAGGCATTAAAACCCCCTCGAGGGTCGTTGACCCATTGATCATCTGCCTCATCACATGAGCCAAGGTGTGAACAAAAGAGTGGCCACTAGAGGTTTGGGGTCAAACCACTGTGTGACCTTGCCTCATCCTTTCATGTGGCCTATTGAGGACATCTGACACTGAAGCCATGAGTTGAGCAAGGGCGGTGTGTCCAAATAGAGCTCACGTTAAGGGCTGTTCACATCACGAGACCAAAGATAAACGAGGTCCCATTTCTCTGAAATGATTCGAGCTGTTGAAAAGACACATTCGGAGGGTCGTCACGAGCTTGCACAGAGATGTAAGCACAATATGGAGCCGCCAAAAAGAAGGAGATCAGCAGATCGGGAGCACATTAAAAGCAATGCAGTGCATAAGTTAATGTAATTTGTTACATTGTCAACTGTGGTAATGCTGTAACAAACCACTTTGAGCCTTCAAAAACATTATACATCATGTACAATAGTTAAAAGAACCCGTCTGTAATGAGAAGGATGTACAAAGGTACTCCTATATAGTGTGCTCACAATGCAGACATGCAGGGACACATGACCGAATATACAAAAGTCAAAGCTTGAACATGACCGGTTTAACCTGCTGTGTACTTCCAGGGTTCGTCTCCGTAAGGAGGAGAAGATGAGAGAGCAGGAGCAGAGGATGAGGGCGAAAGAGGAGAAGATGAAGGAACAGGAGCTCAAGGGACGACTTCAGACCAATGGGTACGCAGGGAACTGCAGACATTCGTAACTTTAGTGAACTGCCTCCTTCAGTAACTGGGAAGTGCAAAGTCATTTTATTCTGCCTGAAACGTTCAGACTTAAGATAAACGGCTGGCTTTCACATGTCGGTTACAGTCTTGGTAAAAACCAAGTAAAAGGGCATCTTTACCACGAGTGTATGACACTCCATCAGTCGTGTTAGCAATACTTAGGTCAATATTATAAAATCTTTGATTTTATTTGCCTTCCTACTGGTTTTCATTGAGTCTCTGACAGATATCAGAACGTTCTTGTATTTGTTCTGCAGTGACTCGTGTACAGAACATCACACTGGAAATGAAGAGGAGCAGAGCAGCAAGATAATGAAAGGTGAAAAAGACAACAAGAAGAAGCAGGAAGAACGATAACGTTTGTGAATGTCTGAAGTCAGATGTGTTTGTTCTGTCTTCCAGCCAAAGGAAACCAGAAAGAACAGCAGCAGCAGACGGCGTCTGACCTGAAACCTCCCACCAGCCTGACGGCAGAGGAGCTGGAGAGAGAGCAGGAGAAGGTCAGAAACAGACGCTGGTTATTAGTCTCTCTGTCAGGGAGTCGGGAACAGTTCTGCTGTTCGCACTGTCATCGATACAAAGAGAGAGCATGTACGCACAGCACCGTCATACAGCAGCTATATCAGTCACCAACACTTCAGTGTTCTTTGAACATCCTAGTTCTTGTTGTCGTCTGATCTGAACGGGCTTTAAATTAAAGCCTTCTGCCAAAGTCCAGGCGTTTGAAACTGCTTTTAAAACCAGCGTTTTTTCCCCCTGTAGCAATCAGAATTATAAGTGGATGATTTACCGTTCCACTTGATTGTCTTAGTTTATTCAGTCTTTATTTTTTTATTTTATTTTAAGTTATTACAATCAGAACAAACACAACCGGGGCACAGGAAAGAGGAGAAGAGGTAAAGACTGAAAATCTGCTTCAACAAGCAGAAAGAAAACAACACAGCAGGGAAACCATGGCAACAACCACACAACAGTAAATAATAAATACTGAGTGGTACTGAGCAGCACACAGGACTAATGATGTTCAGAGGCGTGTGTGTGAACATGTCTGTATTCATAAAGCACTTTTTGTTTTTCGTGGCGTCTTCTTCAGCCAACTTTCTTAGTGAGAATGACAAAAGCCTAAAAAGCAGAAGAATTCAGTTTGATCCAGCTCTGTCGTCACTGCAGGTCAGAGAGCTGCAGGAACGCATCCAGAAAGCTGCAGCCTGCACCTGCCTGTTGCCTTTGGGTAGAGATCGTCTGTATCGCCGATACTGGCTGTTCCCTTCAGCCTCCGCCCTTTTTGTGGAGGCAGACCACTTCGGCCTGACCGAGGACATGCTGCAGCCTAGCCCAAAACCTGACCAGGACACAAGCACCACCAAGGCGGAGAAAGGAGAGGAAATGGCCAAGGATAAAGCAGCTAGTACAGGGTAGGTAACATTTTATACTGGGAGTGAACCAGTTAGTTTTACACACATAACACAGCTTTCTGATGGTGACGTGACTAAAAAGTGCCGCCTCAAATCCCGCCCCCCTCCACATCTGCAGCCCACCAATCAACCAGTCCAACCAGTGGTCCTTCTACAGTTCACTGGAGGAGGTTGATCATCTAATCGAGGCTCTGAATCCTCGAGGTCACCGAGAGAGCAGCCTGAAGGAGGCGCTGCTGCAGGAGAGAGAGAGGCTGCAGCACCTGCTGAAGAGCTGTGACAGAAACAAATACGAGCACACAGGTAAGAGAGCCTGAGCCCAAATACATGGGTGGACATTAGGACTACAAATATTATTCAGATGCAGGTAGTAATCACTCACACCTTTTCTTTACCCAGAGGATCAAGATTCATCCCAGGCACTCCCAGAATGCACTGCTGCAGCTGAGTCTATGATGGAGGTGAGACTCAGAGAGCTTCTGCTGGATATTGAGGACCGGATCCACCAGGGAACTCTGGGAACTCTGAAGGTGAGAGTTCCTGCTGACGATGGTAAAGGATGGGTATCCTAAGCCACAGCTGACTCATCTCTCTTTTGATGTTCAGGTGATGGATAGACAGGTATGGCGCTTGGCGTTAGAAGCTGGAAATTATGAGCTGCTCGCTTCTGATGGCAGAGAGAACACGGGGATGAACGGAAGAGTGGAGGCCATGGAGGTGGACTCTGCCCACCTGAGAGCCAGAGACAGGTGCGTAGTTTGGCCATGATGATCCAGTGTCCAAATCAGGGTTTCAGTCTTCGTGCGTTCAAAGCTGAACGTTCCTGTGTGCGGTGTAAACAGCTGCTTATTCTTCAGGCTTCAGGAGGTGAAGTCTGACAGCTCTGCAGCGTATGGGTCCAGCGGCAGTGGAACTCCTCAGGTGGTCAGCAACTCTGTACGAATCCTGGCTCAGGCTCTTACCAACATTGAGCAAGGCATCGAGAGACGCTTCCTCAAAGCTCCGCTCGGTGAGTTTCTTTACATGATCGCATGTAAATGGTGTGTGAGAGTGAAGGTGACTGCCTGACAGAAGAGCAGGAAAGGGCAAAATGTTGGTGGCACCAAAACTATTAGAGCTACATGTTTATATGTACTAAACCTTTCCACTTATGTTTACCGCATAACAACTGCCTCTTTCACATCTGCAGCTGATGAAGACTCAAAGAAGGACCATAAGATGAAGAACAAAAAGAAGAAAGATGAGGACCAAGCCAGTGATGGTATGACTGTCTTCTAATAATATTATCATCTGGTTGATATTCTACATTTCTCAGTAGAGCCGGGTTTCTATTTTAAAAATAAAAAT
>NW_005187574.1:952165-977525 GCF_000239375.1 Pundamilia nyererei | reverse complement strand
TGTGTGTGTGTGTGTGTGTGTGTGTGTGTGTGTGTGTGTGTGTGTGTGTGTGTGTGTCAGATGGCAGCGACTGTGGTAGAGTCAGTAAAACGGTGTTGGAGCGATGGAGGGAATCTCTGCAGTCCTGCTCCAGCCTGTCTCAGGTCAGATTATTACATATCCCATCTCAGTTATGTTCACTGCGTTTATTTTATCTTAATGAAAATCTGTTTATGGTCATGCAAGTTCTTCTTCCACCTCAGATATGTTTATTGAGCTGTTCACATGTTTGTATGACAGAGTGGAATTTACAGAATCAGTAATTGTTTTTTTTATGCAACACTATGTGATACAACAGCCTCCCACACACACAGTCCCAGCTGTCCAGCTAGTCTGTCTTAATGAGAAGCCTAAAAACTACCTGCTGGTTACAGCTGCAGAAATGTAGAGCTGGGTACCCAAACTCTACTGAAGGAGGAGAGTCTGTCACTAAGAGTATGTTGTGTTCAATCCAGATGTAATGCATTTGCAACATCATCATAAGCCAGAGCTTTAAGGGAGTTGCGTCTCTTTCCTTCCAACGAGTGAGAATAAGCTTCTTTGCAAAAATAATACGGTAGGATATAAAACATGGCTTTGCACTGTCTATCCCCACAGCATCATTAAAAATGCCCAGAATAGTTGTCAGTGGATCAGAGCTCAGCTGCACACGAAGAATTTGACACATTGAATCAAAGATGTCGGCCCTTTGGGACAAAAAGGTTTCTTCAGCTGGAGAGCATTTCTCACAGGAGAAAATTAACCTTCCTCTTTAAAAGTGTAGATGTAGAGCATTGAATTGAGTCAAGCACTGTCTTGCATCATAAGAGCATTTATGGATATTCTCCAAAACCTTTTCCCAGTGAATATCAGTGATTGTAATACCTAATCCCTCTTCTCATTTAGTTAAAGGACGAGTTCACAGGGCTCACTGACATTAGGCTCTGATAGATGCAAGAACGTTGGGTTACTTAACGTAATCCCTGGTTCTTTGATAACAGAGTGAGGTGTTTCACTATGGGAATCGCCTTGGCGTGACCAACTACGGAAGCTCCAATGCCACCACGTCTGTCTATGACAGACCTGTCGAGCCGTGCTCAGGGCTCCGCCCCCTCATTCTAACACGGCCGACCAGCTCCTCCTAACTCATTCCAAGCAGATTTCTTTCCGTGCCTAAGCAAGGAGGGAAGTGTTGGTGAAACACCTCACTCTGTTATCAAAGTAACCCAACGTTCTTTTTCTAACTTCGCTCGGTGTTTCACTATGGGAGACATGGCCCACTCCCAGATTGCGCCAGCTCCCGAAGATACTCTCCAGTGCTACTCAAGGATCTCAGGTCGAACCTGAGGCACCAGAATCCAGCACTGCCTGAGCCAGGGATGACTGTGCAACATCCAGCCGATAAAACCGGACAAACGTGTGCGGCGTAGCCCAGCTTGCTGCCGCACAAATATCCTGGACTGATACACCTCTGAACAAAGCCCAGGATGTGGCCACACCCCTAGTGGAGTGAGCTTGGAGTCCCGGGGGGTCCTGCGAGCCCTTACAGCTATAAGCCAGAGCTATGGCCTCTACAATCCAATGAGCTAGCCTCTGGCGTGATACGGGCCTGCCCTTGTGAGGTGAGGCCCAGGAAACAAACAGCTGATCCAACTTCCTGAATCCAGCTGTTCTGTCAACATAAGTCCCCAAGGCCCGGACAGGGCACAAAGTGTTCAGCCTCTGCTCCCTCTCGGAAGAGAATGGAGGGGGGTGAAAAGCTAGGAGCTCTACTGTAGGGCACCTGTATGATGTTTCCAACACTTTAGGGACAAAGGCTGGGTTGGGCCTCAGGTGTGCTTTAGTGAGTCCCGGGGCCAGCTGTAGACAAGAGGGGTGAATAGACAGAGCCTGTAATTCACTAACTCGCTCGGCTGTGGTTAGAGCCAACAGCAGAGTGGTTTTAAGAGAGAGAAACTTCAACCCCCACTGAGGGCGTCTAAAACGACTGACGGATCCCATAAAGGGACCAGTGGTCTAGAAACTGGGAGCGTTCGACGCACCCCTCTCATGAAGCGACATACAAAGGGGTGCTGCCCGGCAGGTTTATCACCAAACCCCATGTGGCAGGCTGAAATAGCTGCTAAATAGACCTTTATGGTGGAAAAAGCTTTCCTTTTGTCCAGCAAGTCTTGAAGAAAACACAACAGCGCCACCACTGAACACTGAAAAGGGATAATCTGCTTTTCATGGCACCACTTTTCAAAAACACGCCATTTACTGCTGTAAATGGAACGAGTGGAGGGAGGCTCTGGCATTCTGAATGGTTTCAATAACCTTCGGAGGCATGCCTGCTGCCTTCAAATTCCACCTTTCACGGGCCAGGCCCAGAGAGCAACCTGGTCTGGATAGGGATGGTATATCTCCCCCCCGCAGAAGGTCCCTGCGGATGGGGAGTGGCCATGGCTCGTCCACCAGAAGCTGGATGATTTCTGCTATCCAGTGTTTGGATGGCCACCGTGGAGCTATTAAAATCAGTGACAGCCCCTGATCCCTCACTCTGATCAGTGTTGGGGAGATCAGGCTGAGGGGAGGGAAAGCATACAGCAGAGTTTTTGGCCATGAATGGGCCAGCGCATCTGCGTCTGACAGGGAGAAAAACAGAGGGCACGGTGTGTTTTCTCACGAGGCGAAGAGATCTACGGCAGCCTGGCCGTATCTCTGCCAAATCTGCTCCATCACCTGTGGGTGAAGCCTCCATTCTCCGAACAGTGGATTTCCTCTGGACAGGAGGTCCGCCCCCTGTTCAGAATTCCTGGCACGTGAGTTGCCCGAAGGGAGAGGAGCCGAGTGCTGCTCCACACAATTATTTCCCTGGCTAACCTGTGTAGCTGCCGGGAACGGGTGCCGCCCTGGCGGTTGATATAAGCAACAACAGTGGAGTTGTCTGTTTTCACTAAAACATGTTGACCCCAGAGATACGGCAGAAAATGCCGTAAGGCTAGGAGCACCGTGCGGAGCTCCAGCACATTTATGTGATTCAGAGCGAGTCTCTGTGACCAAACGCCATTCACTGCTCTGCCCATTATAGTCGCACCCCAGCCTGACAGGGATGCATCTGTGGTCAGCGTCACCCTGGATGATACTGCCCCGAGAGGTACCAGCGAGAGCTGTCGGGCTCCTCCAAGGCCGGAGAGCCGCGATACACGGCTGCGTTATTTTTACACCACGACTGAGATGTCGGCAAGGGCACAGCTGCAGAGAAGCGACCCACCGCTGAAAGTCTCTCATCATAAGCAGCCCCAAATGTACCACCGATATCACCGAGGCCATGAGGCCAAGGAGGCGCAGACAGTCGGAACCGCACGACTTTCCCCAGCTGAAAACGGGAAAGACAGTGAGTGAAGGATGCGATCCTCCGCTCTGAAAGTGCGATAAGAGATGGAGTCTATTCTGAGCCCCAGATACTCTGTAAACTGTGCGGGTTCCAAGTGGCTCTTTTCCAGGTTGATTGTGATTCACACGAGGTGGTAGGTGATTCGCTACCACCTCGGAGTCTTTTATCGCCTGCTCGTGCGATCGTGAGCATATTAGATAATCGCCGATGTAAAAGAATATTCTGATGCCGCCGTTCCTTAACGGAGGCAGCGCTGCCTCCACACATTTGCTGAACACCCTTGGGGCTAAGGATAGCCCGAATGGGATAGTTTGAAACTCGTATGCTACGCTCTGATAAGCGAACGTGAGATATTTCCTGTGTGGAGGATAAATGGCGATGTGAAAAAATGCGTCTGATAAGGTCGATTGTAACAAACCAATCGCCTGTGTGAATTGAGCGACAAAGCGTCTTGTGTGTGAGCATTCTGAACGTGTACTTTCTCAAATGCTTGTTTAACACACACAGATCCAGAATAGGATGGAGTGACGTTCCGTCCTTTTTCGGGATGAGGAAATAGCGGGAGTAAAAGCCCTGCTGAGCTGCTTTGCTCGGAACCGCACTGATCGCCTGTTTGTGTAACAGGGAGGATATTTCCTCCTCCAGCACATTCGCTGAATCGCGACTGGCCACAGAAGCTAACACTCCGCCGAATCTCGGTGGTTTTACCGCAAACTGTAGTCTGTAACCATGGGAAATGGTTGACGAGACCCAGGGATGAACTGCGCATGCACGCCACCGCTCCAGCCGCGCTGCGAGCGGGCCTCTGAAGAAGCGGTAGCGTGACGTCACCCCTGTCTCCCGGAAGGAGTTGGGGTCTCCCCCTCGGGAAGAGCGTGAGCTCCCCTCGCTGGGAACAAAGACAAATGGCAGTGACTTTCTTGTGTTTTTATTTTTGAAACTGGGGGGACATTCTGCCCTTGGCAAACTGCCTGGCTGCAGAAATGCACGTTTTATTTCTTTGGTTACCCCCAAACCACAGTGAAGTGTCTGGTGACTCTGGGCAGTGCTTGGTGACACAGAAGGAATGCTTGGTGACACTGCGCCATTTGTCCACAAGTCTGTCCTCCCTGAACTGGAGGAGGAGACTGAGAGGGTGCTCCTGGTGAACTGGAAACTTCCAGAGACCCTGAACCTTGGAGTGATTTGGTTACCCCTTCTAACACCTTTCTTCTCTTTGGGGGATAAGAGAGGGGTGACACAGAATGCTGCATGTGTGCTTGGCTGACCACTTCTTTTTCCCCTCTCTGGGGTGTGACGGCTTGTTCTTTGCAGCAGCTGCTGCAAAGGAATGCTTGCCCCAAGGTCTTTGGTTCTCTACCTTGGCCTGGTGGGCACCCTGCTGGTCTCCTGCTCCTCTCTGCATTCTGACCCCACTCTGTCTCCCTCTCGCAGCTGCTGCTGTTGCTGCAAAGCCAGCTCTTGGCACCTGCTGGGGCTGAGAGTTAGGTTTTCTGGGTAAGCAGAGGCTGAATGCTTCTCCCTCCTGCTTTCTGCGGGTGCTTGTTTCTCTCATTCTCTCCAGGGCTCTCTCCAGGGCTGGGCCAAAGAGACCCTTAGTTGGGTCATAGGCTGCATCCATGACCTCAGCCTTCTGAGCATCACCTAGGCCTGACAGGTTTAGCCACAAGGCTCTCTCACCCGCGACTGCAAGATCATTAACCACGCAGATTTCATCCCAGAGGGCTGGGTTCTGGGAACCCGAGTCAAGCTGACGGCCCATGTCTTCCAGAATTTCTGCCTGATATGCTGATGGCAGTGTGACTGCATTAAGCGAGCAAACTGACTGTGCAGCATATTTGTACATCCTTTGATAAATAGATGCCGTGAGGCGATCTATCTTGTTGGGCAAAGAAATGCTAGAAGAAGCTGAGATTGCCCTGCGGTTAGGGTGAAGGTTCGGTCAGCCCCAGTTCACCCATCCCCTGGATCTCAAGCTTAGAGCAGCCCTTGGTCAGAAGCTTGCTTTTAAAAGAGCTTGACCAATAGCGACTCATTTCTTTCATGCAGGCCGGGACTGCTGGCAGAAGCTGCTTCGATGGCGGCAAGGCTGGAGGGAGCCTTTTGCCGTCATACAGGTCGCGTTCTGCCCCTTCGGCATCCTGGGCGGCTGGACATGGGATGCCTAGCTTGGCCCGTTTGCAGACCTCGTACAAATTGCTGTCCACCAGGGATGCAACTTCAGCCACACTCGGTGTCCTGGACTGCTGGGGAGGAAAGGTAGAGTCATCTTCCTGTTCCTCATCCATGTCCACCAGGTCGAGGAGGTCTGAGTCGGCATCGCCCTCCGCGTCCTCGCCACCCGGCTCGCCCACGTTTTGATCGAGGAGGTCCTCGAACGATGGGGGCATGAGCAGGTACTCTTCTTCCATCATGTCCGCCCAGCTTGTGGAGGCTCGCAGATGACGGATATTGCTCGTAGCAGTAGCGGCCAACAGGCAGGGGTCCTGACTGTTCGTTACTGCTACTCTAAGCCTCCTTTCCAGGACTTTCTCTGGCATCAAAGCACAGTGTGGGCATCCCTGAGGGCCACCAGTGAAGCCTGAGCATGCTTGGCACCCATACAGATGATGCACATTGGATGAGGGTCCCTGCCCGAGATGGGGGCATTGACGGGGCACGGGCGGGATGCAGCCTCTTTGGCCTTCGGCTCCGACCTTTTGGCAGGAGTACGAGCCGCAGACATGGTTAGCGGAAAGGGGTGAGACTAGGCTACACCAGGCTCGTTTTGACACGTTAGCCCGTAAGTAGCTAGGACTAGCAGCGGGTGTTAAATCCGAGCCAGTCGCTGCGAGAGTCAGCTCGTCATGACACGTTAGCTGCACTCCTCTAGCCAATAGAGATTGAAAATGTGACGTCATTCAGGGGTAAAACCGCAAAGGATTCTGGGAACTCGTGGCAAGAGGTACTAGCGCACGCAGGCTTTCAATTGAAATCCGTTACACAGCGATAAAAAGAAACACAAAAATGTCAAGAAGCTGTTGTATTATTAACTGCAATAGCCGGTCGCATGACAGCCACGGGAAGCCGACGGGTAAAGAGATCGGTTTTTATCGGATTACGTCGTTGAAGAGAAATTGTTCGAGTCGTGTTTCCGAAGTAACAAAGAGGCGACTGGATTGCAGCCATTCAAAGACCAAATATAACGTCCCAGAACTCTCACAGGTTAGTCTGCTCCAAGCATTTCCACAAAGGTCAGTCTGCTGAACAGAAATTGTCGCGCTATGCTCCTTTATTTATTGTGCATAAATAGTGAATTGTCCTGACACAATATTGCGTTTCGCTTCTGTTATTATGGTACATTGACAAAAACATATACTTTTATTCACAGGATAAAACAGTTGTTTTGTATCACTAATTGTCCAGTACGATTACAGCATACAATATTATCGTCACTGCTACATTTCTGTAACGAACCAGAAATTATTTCCACTACTAATTAATTACCGTTGAGCTCAAAGGTCCTATTAATAAACGGTTAACGAATGTGTATTTATGAAGACAATTTGTGAGACTGGTAAACTTATGATATGTACGATGGTCTTTCGTTCTACACGGTGCATTTCAAGGTCCTGCACCCATCCGTCCGTAAACTGTACCTGGGCTTGTTGCAGTGACCTGAAGTTACTAAACTTCATGAGTGTATGCACTCACTCCAAGAACCGTATAATTATAAATATGAGCGTGGTGAAAGTTGGGCAGCACGCTAACATCTTTTGTCCCTCTGTGTGCTCGTAAGGGTCTGACCCTTTCACTCCTTTGATTTTTTTCCTCGTATCTTTTCTTTGACTTTTCATCAAGTCTGTCTTTGTACGGACCGGCATTGTTCTGCTTCGTTTTGTACATACCTTTTTGGGGGGCAAAGAAAAAGCAACAAGGTATTGGAACCGGAGAATGAACGTTTTGCGGTGCAGCATTTGATGCGGTACTTGGATTGTTTTGCCACGAGTTCCCGACATGCAATGCGCGAAAGTCATGTGGTCTGTCAATCTCTATATCATTAGCAACTTAATGCTAACCGAACCCTAGGTCGACTAACAAGCTAATGCTAGTGAGACGCTAATGTGGTTCGTGGCCTGCTAACAAGTTAATGCTAGCCGGACACTGAACGAACAGCTCGCCGTAACGCGTTAGCCCGAGTTACACAACATCGGCTACCTCGCTAACTAAAACCAGGAACCGCTGGGACAGCTCGCCTGACGCATTGCTGTTCCACAGTGCAACTCTAAGTACACTTCTTTCGAAGGACTTACTCAGCACGATCCAAACTGGAACCGGAAAAACTGCGTTCGGCGACGTGCTCCTACACGGGACGCCTGAAAACTGTTAAGCAGCTAATCAAGTTAGCCTGGATGCGCTGTGGGAGCTAAAAGTAGTTTGTCACGGGAAGAAAGCGAGAATGAGTTAGGAGGAGCTGGTCAGCCGTGTTAGAATGAGGGGGCGGAGCCCTGAGCACGGCTCGACAGGTCTGTCATAGACAGACATGGTGGCATTGGAGATTCCGTAGTTGGTCATGCCGAGGCGATTCCCATAGTGAAACACCGAGCGAAGCTAGACAAAGAAAGTAATTTCTTCCTACGAGGTGAAAGTTGCAGACTTTTATCAAGACATTAATTGTTAAGACTCTCACAGCCCTGTACGCATTTCCTGACAGAGTCTCTTATCTGCAGGTATCTGGAAAAGTTTCTCCCTGGTAGCTTGAAAGAGGCAAAAACACTCTCCCAGTGTTGATTAGTGGTTGTCCTACCTGTTTCCAAAGTCTAAATGTGTTATGTAGAATAGATATGATAGGATAAAGACTTCAAATTAAAGTGTAGTTTAATCTGCTTAAGAATACGTATGGTGCTATGTTTCACCACATTGCTGTCATACATAGGCTGACGAGCTTCCTGCTCCAGTTACAACCATGTAGAGCAGGACTGTCCAACGTTTTTTGCGCCACGGACCAGTTCATGTCCAACAATATTTTCATGGACCGGCCTTTAAGGTGTTGCGGATAAATACAACAAAATTAAACCAGTACCCAAAAAAAGAAGATTTGTTCATAACACAGAGAAAAAGACCCAGTGAAACCAAGGTAACAATAAAAAAGATTATAAAATAACGCGAAATAACATTTTAAAAACCATGAATTTCACATAAGTAAAGATGAGTGAACTCAATTTTGTAAATGTGATTTAGCAAGAAATAACGGGAGATTTTGAAATAAATATAACTACTTTGGCAAAATTATCATCTTAATGCCATTATAGAGGGAGCGTGTTTACTGTATACTCAACTGGAGCTCAGATATTAAGGGAGAGAAGTTAGATTTTAATAGCGAGGAATAGCACTTTGTAAGCTGAATACCCAAATACGTGAACTTCTCATAAGCTGTACCGAATGGGAGGTTTTGTAGCCAAGATGAGTTACTCACATGTTACCAGTAGCGGTTTTAGATACGGGTGGTATCGTGGTGGGGGGGGCGGCATCACGGACATCGGCAAAAAAAAAAAAATGCTCGTACTCATGCTGCCCCGATGTGATGTCAGCCAGCGCATACTGGGAATGGCACAGGCACCGATCGGTTTTCTATCGCCCATTTGCTGGGAGTAAGGGCGCCCTCCGTTTGCGAGGTGCGCCTGCTGCTTGCGGGGCGACGAGGGATTCTCTGGCTGGCTGGAGCAGCATCTAATAACCAACTCGCAAAATAAAACAAAATAAAAACAAAACAACAAACACACAACAAAAAACGAAAACACCAGACATCATGATACTGACTTTATAACCTAACTTTATAATTTGCACCGATGTTTTTTCAAAATTCTGTACACGAAAAGTGAGCGCGAGAGCCCTCGGTGCACCTGCTCGCTGCTGAAGTCAAAGTAAACTTTATTGTCATCTCCGCTACTTACAGTCCAGTATGTAGAGAGACGAGACGACAAGGCTGCAGTTACAGCGGTGCAAGTAAACAAACAATATATATAAGAAGAGTAAGAAAATAAAAATACAGTTTAGGACCAGGAGTAAAGGATCAATAACAATTTAAAATTTACAGTTTGATGATTTAAAGTCTCACACAAGACGGCGAAAGGGGAGGGGCCTGCTGCTTCCAAATAGAGCACATTTCATTTATAATGTTGTAAATCCAAGCTCATTATGGATTCATGATTTGAATCCTGGGTTGTGTGAAATCCCAGAAATAAACCCGAGACAAAGAGAATCTATGAACTAAGGTCTGTTAGGTTAAGTTGTGGTGATCCTCGAGTTGGGGGATTTGTGTTCATACTGGAGTGCAAAATTAAAACCAATGGAAGATGGACAAGAAAAGTTCAAAGCCATCTGGTGCTCAGTTTAGAAAAAAGAGAAAAGAAGAGGAGGAGAAACGAGCAAAAGATGCAGGTAAGCAGATGTGTGATTGGATGATGGCAGCTCATCCTGAAACCATCAGAGTCAGAAAACTTTATTAATCTCTAAGGAAGTTATGAGAGTTACAGTTGCTCCAAGAAGAAATGGTAAAAATAGCAACAGTAACAGACTAAACTCCAAACATTACATTATGTTACAGATTTTAATATTAATTGGGGGGGGGGGCCTCGACTGTGTAGTCGAGGGCCTCTTTAGGATCGGTAAAGCGTTTCTTCATATTGCATAACACCTAGTATCCATCTGCACTTTGCAAATGCAGTGGTGAGGGCACTGGGTGAGGGCACTGGGTGAGGGCACTGGGTGAGTCCGAAGAGGCTTCCAGGCCTACATCGCTCGCATCATTCCTCTTAGGTTTAGGCTTCACAACTGTTGAAAAACTCTCAAAAAATCTATCCACATTGATTAGCAGGTTATAAATTTGCATGTTTGTGCGTATTCAAAGATTTATTTTTTAAGTAATTCTGATGAGCTATCCCACGGCTCACTAGCGCCCTCCTGAGCTCATGCAAGTTCTTTTCTTGTCCTACTCTTTGTTTTTTCTTTTTTCTTCTTGTGTGTTTGTATTTTTGACTGAGAAATGAAATTTTGAGAAACTTGGAGCTTTTTAGCCACCTCGATGTTTTAGTTTTGTCTTTTTTCCACAAACCTTTTTTGAAGATAAAAACTTCAGAGATTTTAGCCAATATATAGTTTTAGGAATGTATTCAGGTTTATGTTGTGGTGTCCTGATGTTTATGGTTGAATTAACGTCTTAACAAGTTTATGTGGTGGTTTGTTTTCAGGTGTTTGTTCACCTGTCCAGTCTGGAGCGAAGTATCCTGTGGTCTCGCTCCATTCTCAACGCCCGCTGTCGCATCTGTAGATGCAAAGGAGATGCAGACAACATGGTGCTATGTGACAGCTGTGACAGAGGACACCACACCCACTGTCTGAGGCCACGCATGAAGGTAGGCACACTACACCGGCACTGTGAGGGACAGCTTTGTTTGCAGGTGCACTAACACTGCATGTTTACAGTGCTGCTGTTTTCTTTCATCTACTATTTTGCATAAATGTGCTAAATTCAGAGATCTAGTGTTCCTTCCTCCTCCTGTGTACAAATTTCTACTTTCACATATAAAATGTATGAAGTGTGTGAGCCATGAACCAGCAAGTATTTGGAATTAGAAAAAACGTGCTCTCTGTGATTGCAAAACCTGCAGGTTGGGCAGTAAGCAGGTAAATGTTTTTTCCTGCTCCACCCAACCTTCTTGAACTTGCCATGAACAGCACCGTTACCAGGGATGTGCATGACAGGCTGAGTGATCGTCGCTGTTGTTACTAGTCAGTACCGGATTTACTAGTCCTTCAGTCTAAGGCTACGTTCACTCTGCAGGTCTTAATGCTTAATTCCGAGTTTTTGATCAAATCCGATGTTTTTGTCTGCTCGTTCACACTACAAATAAAATGTGACAGCAAACGCGCTCTAGTGTGAACGCTCAAAGCGCCGCATGTGCAAAAGAAGACGTCACACACAGCGCGCTCTGTTTAGACCCAGAGCAACAGTATGTTTGACTGATGGCCTTAATATAAAGAGTTCGGACTTTACGTTTCCCAATTTTTGCTTTAAGTTATTTTGTTATTTACATAATAATGTAAATAACCTAATAATGATCCTTATTGCTGTTTTAGAGGAGCGCTGCTTCAAAGGATAGCTGCAGATTATACAGAACAAATAAAATGTTCACGTTGTCTTCCCAAGAGTTTCGCTGGATGACCAGGAAGCGTTCGCGATGTCTTCTCCGGCGCTGATAGTTGGCGTCTGTCTTGTGTCGGTGACGTAAAAGGCGGATTTAATGCGACATGACCATCAAGCAGCAGTCGCTTTCTGAAACATCGGATATGTGTCAGATTCAGCACCACATACGAAAGTGACCCAGAGCGGATTTGAAAATATCGGATTTGTGCCGTTCACACTGTCACACCATGAGGCTGCCCCCAGCTGTTATGGGAGGAGCATGTCATACTGAGAGGAACCCCCATGTGTAGGCCTTAATACGCTGGAGCAATTACATCTGCCTTTTAAACTCTTTGAAAAGAATGAGCTGTGTGCACAGTTGGAAAGCTTCTGATTGTGAGGCAGCTTCAGGCTGAGCACGTGTTTGACATGTTTGAGGGAACCAACCAGCGTGTTTTCACTCAGTCTGTTCCAGAAGGTGAATGGTTTTGTCCAGACTGTCGACCCAAACAGAGATCCAACCGCCTCCCATCCCGTCAGCGCTCGTCTATTGACGAGGAGGAGGAAAGAGACTATGATGATGAGGAAGAGGAGGAGGAAGAGTCTGAAGAGGAGGAGGAGGAGGAATCTGAAGAAGAGTCAGAGGAGGAAGAGGAGCAAGAAGTTGTCGTGAAGTAAGTGTTAAAAATAAATCAATAAATGACCTTGTTCTTCAGGAATGAATCGTTCTGGAGCTTTTCTTTTGAATCTCTGCAGCCCTAAGAAGAGGCAGACTCCACTCCCCAAGGGCAAGAGCCAACAGGCCACACCCAAGAACAGCATCACCACGTCAGGGAAAAACACATCAGCCTCCAAGTGAGTGTCTACCATAGATTGACCTCTTAGGTCATGTAGTCCTGATGGCAGTTTTGCAATATTCCCTGACCTTACCTTAATTCCATTTTATTTATAGTTGCCTCAAGGCACTTTATAATATAAAGTAAAGACCCTACAATAATACAGAGAAAATACTAACTTCATATGACCCCCTATGAGCAAGCAGTTTGGTGACAGTGGGAAGGAAAAACTCTTTTAACAGGAAGAAACCTCCAGCAGAACCAGGCTCAGGGATGATACTGCCTAAGAAAAGCATGTATAATGTAAATGGTACATAGCCGATCATTAGAGATAGGTTGATCATATTTAAGATCGAAGCATTAATTAATGGCAGGACTTCTTTGAGCAGTTTTGTAGGAATGGGGTCTAAAAGACACGTTGATGGTTTGGAGGAAGTAATTATTGAAGTTAACTCAGAAAGATCAATTAGAGAAAAAGAGTCTAACTTAACATCAATGGTACTAAGAGTAGCTGTAGATAATATTACATCTGTGGGATGATTACTGGTAATTTTTTCTCTAATTCTAAGAATGTTATTTGTGAAGAAGTTCATGAAGTCATTACTATTTAAGGTTAAAGGGATTGTTGGCTCAGCAGAGCTCTGACTTTTTGTCAGCCTGGCTACAGTGCTGAAGAGAAACCTGGGGTTGTTCTTATTTACTTCAATCAGTGATGAATAGTAAGATGTTCTGGCTTTGTGGAGGGCTTTCTTATAAAGCAGCAAACTAAACTTTAGTGCAGTCACAACAAGTCCTGATCTAACTTTACTATTTACTCATGCTAACTGTGAAACTTCATTTTGTGTTAATCTAGATGAGTTTGCTGTGTTTCCAGTCCCACTTTACTGACTCTGTCTAATCACAGATCCTCAGGGAAAAAGCCCATAACCCCTCCGGCCTCTGATGGGAAAATTCCAACCCGCTCCAGGAGTCGGACTGGTGCTCATGTGAGCCATGAGAACGTGGAGCCAAACAGTCACATAAGCAAACGCAGCACCAAAACTGCACCAGCTCAGAGCGAGTCTCGCAAGAGGTCATTAACAGGTAAGCAGCCAGTCAGCAAACAGTAAACACCTGCTGAGGGTGAACTTTAACAACTAACATATAAACATCCACTCAACAATGTGTGCGCCAATCAGTAACCAGCCAGTTAACATCAAATAACTCTGACAGGTGAACACTGTGGTCCAGGCAGGTTTCTGTGCAGTACAGGAGCATGGACCACAGTGGCACCATCCTGATTCTTAGCCAGCAGAATTGGTGCATTTGCTGCTCTGATCTGAGCACACATCGGTCTCTCCCTCTGCTCCTCGTAGAAACCGCCGCTCCTCGTAAACTGTCCAGACCCATCCTGCCTGTCCTTCCCTCGTCACACTCTCCAGGAGCCTCCTCATCGTCCTCTAACCGTCGTTCCTCTGGGAGGAACCAAGGAGTACACGAGCTGTCCGCCTGTGAACAGCTGACAGTGGAGCTAGTCAGACATGAAGACAGCTGGCCCTTCATGAAGCTGGTGTCCAGAACCCAGGTACTGCACCCATGTAGCTGTGTTTTAGTTTTATGTTTAGACCAACAAGAAGTTGATGAAAACGAAGCAGAAATGTTTCTCAGTCTGTTTACATCAGAATTAAATTTAGTCATCTTAGTAACAGTTAGATACTTACCTCAAACACAACTTGGTAGGAAAAGCAGACGAGTCAGGTTTAGGAACATGAACTATGGTTCAGGATGGAGGTTTAACTCTGAAGATGTTGTGGACCACAGCACTGTGCATCCTTTGTTTTGTGAGGGAAATGGATGCAGCAATATGCAGGTATGCTTTGACAGTACGTTTGGGATCATTGTCATGCTGGGAAATGGAGCAGTTGCCATTTAGACATTTTCCACAGTAGTAATTAACTTCAGGCCCGGGTCGAGTCTATATTTGATGTCATTGTGTCTGACCAGAAACGCAGCCTGTAGCATATTTCTTTACCCGTTACATCTCCATACAGGTTCCAGATTACTATGACATCATTAAGAAGCCGATTGCGCTGAACACCATCAGAGAGAAAGTCAACAACTGTGAATACCAGACTGCAGGTGAGCCACGTGTAGATCACGGCGGTCAGAACATGCGTGCTTCTGTGCAGAATGTGAACATGTGACTCTCATTTCTCTCCATTTGGTGTCTGCAGGCGAGTATATCTCAGATGTGGAGCTGATGTTCTCCAACTGTCTTCAGTATAATCCTCGTCACACTAATGAGGCGAAGGCCGGACATCGACTGCAGCGGTTCTTCCACGCTGAGCTGAGCAGACTTGGCCTATTGGAGCACGGCTCTGCCCTGCCCACCAAACGCTCCCGACACTGAAGCAGACGCACTCCTGTCACCTTCACCGCCGTCCAGGGACTGGAAAGAGGAGACAGATGTAGAAGTTGCAGTTGTTTTGTTCCCGAAGGACTGAAAAGGTGTCAAAATATATTAGCAACCTGTGTGCTCCGTTAAGCAAAGGGATAACGGGGGCAAAGGTCAGCAGAACCATTAAATTAATGTTAAAAAGAGTTAAAGTTCCATTGTTAAAATGAGCTTTTTTCCACTGCTTCTTACATGAATCTGTTCTGGGAGCTCTGCCCTTCTCATGTGTTGTGCGTTTAAAAGCGTCTCTCTCAAAATTAAATACGTTGCAGCTGCTGTGAGTTCATGGGAAAGTTGTGAGCTAGGCTTTGTATGACCTGCTGATCAGGGCATTTATTTCTAGTCTATTGGATAGACAGACATGTAGCAGATTGATGGGCACAGACACATTCCTGTGGCGCTGTAACGACAGTAGAGTCCCACCTGATTTCACCTGATGTTTCCTTTAATCCAGAAAAGCAAAAACCACTAAATACTCTGGGACTTGAGGCCCTCAGTGTTTTCTCAGGGATTTGTGATTTCAGTGTGTTTTGGTACAGCTAGTTTTACTGAAGCGGAGCAGCTGCAGGGATTCGGGGCTCAATCGATGGAAGTCTGTGGCCAGCACTATTACAACAGTAAATTGTATTTAAATAGGTTTTCTAGCACGTGAAGGAACATTTAATAATAGAAAAATAACTGATTAATTCCTCTACATGAAGTTATTTGATGGCATGCACAGCCTGCAGCATGACCCTTGGGCTGACGTGATTGCAGCTTCCATGCACTCATACTCACTGTGGGGCGTAGAGCTGAGTAACTTTAGCTTGGTTTGAACGGAAATGCTTGATTTTTCATTAGGATACAATCAGAAGACCATAAAAACATTTTGGCTAAATTTCATTTAATGATGACACTGAAACAACAGCCTTGTTTTTATTGGGATGTATAAATTTAAAACACGCAGGTAATATGTACATGTACACCTGTTTATGCTAATTATCAATTCAACCAGACTGTGTTGATTGTGGCTTCCACAGACTTCTGTAATGATCTACTGGGTGTATTTCAAACTGTAACCAATAACATGCAGCTAGTAGTGCAAACCCTTTCATTATATTGCATTGGCAGAGTTATAGATGCAGTTTGAGAGACTATGAAGATGCTTCAACATCTCAGGAACACCTTCCCCCAGCTTAGCATTGAGACTCAAAGGATTCCTTTAAAGCTCCATTCAGACGGGATTCAGTTTAAAGGCGTGGATCTGAGTCTGTCGTGCATTGAGCTACTTGATAACAATTCTCCTTGTTAATCTGACAAAACACAAAAGTCTGATCAGATCTGATCACTAAAGAAGTGCACGATTTGAGCTGGTCCTTTAAGCTGCAGCTGCCTCTGTGGATTTGTAGTTTTTTGTTTGTTTGTTTTTTGACTACTGAGTTTTTCTACATTAGTTGTTTTGGTTTTGTCAGCATTGTCAATTACATGCTCTGATGATGATGATGATGATGTCTGCGTTGAAGGATGGAGGTCAGCAGTAGACACTACACTGGAGCTGCTGCAGCCTCACTCCTCCCCTCCCCATCTGCTGTGTATTTATTTAGCCTCAGTATTGTCTTTATTTATGACTGCTAGCCTCCCTCTTCCTCCTGAAGCTTTCATCTGTTTGTTGTTCTAATGTAAAAATAAATTGCCTTTTTATAAGCAACTACATCCAGTCACATGATCTTTCATCTTGAAAGTTGCTTTTGTGAATCTGTTTTCTTACATTATATATTCTTTTTGTTCGTACATTATAATCTGAGGCGATAACTGAAATATTCACCGGTCTTTGTTACTATCAAAATTAATCAGGATCTAAAAAAAAATGAAAGCTATCATGTAAAGTCCACATTTGAGCGCACAAAAACAGTTTGCAGACTAGTTGGGCAAAGAAGCCTCTGCCACCTATCTCGACCAGGTTCACCTGTGTCTGCCAGTCTTTATCACCACAGTCCTGCACCATGGCTCCTCGCACCCTTCTTCTGATGACCAACTACACAATGATGATCTTTTTCCCTCTGTGGAGAGCAAAACTACTGGTCTTATGGTAGTGTGGATGACATCTGGAACCTGGGGCCTCCTCTTCAGGTCTGCTCTTGGTTTCCATTCTTAGGCTGACTGAAGTAGACTCCAGCTGGTTTTACTGGATACTGCTGGCTTTGCTCCCTCTGCCATAAAGGTTATTGCAGGTGTAGTCTTAGCTGTAAACGGACTTTCCCTGAGCCAGTACGCTGTCCCAATGAGATACGATGAGAGATGACAACCCCGTCCCAAAGAAAATATGTAGACTAATAAAAAATTAGTAGTTAATGAAAATAATTTTAACATCTGGATTTTGTGTGTGTAGACCTGATCCAACTTCAACCTTGGCAGAATGGTGGTTGTGTGTGTGTGAGAGAGAATGTGAGACTGGCTGCAGGAAAAGATTTTTTTTTAAAGTGTCTCCAGCCTATTATTATACATGATTCTGAAAGAGAGAGATCCTATTACCTTTAAGCGCCTTGAGACGACCTTCATTGTGATTTGGGGCTATATAAATAAAATTGAATCGAATTTGTGAGCCGGCTCCCTGCCTTCCTGTATTGGAGTGCCTCGTTGAAGATCCACACTGGTCACATCAGTCTCACAGATATATGAGGAGAATCTCACTCACACACACACACACACACACATATATCTATATCATATAGATAGAGATCTATCTATCGAGAGAGAGATAGATATAGAGATATCTATAGATGGATGGATGGATGGATGGATAGATAGATGGATATTAGCTCAAACAGCTGAAAAGCCTATTTTTCCCAGCACGGGCGTGTTGAATTCTATAAGAAAGCCATAAATAGGTGTGTCTGAGTCTTCTATCAAAAATTACAGCTGTCTTTATGAAGTTGTAGAAAAACGCATTATTTCGCCAAGACAGTGCGTTTCTCACTGTTACATGCATTTGAATGGAGTTCTCGCTAAAACTAAGCTGATCTTGTAAAAGTTTACAGTGAAGAACGAAGCTCTAAACATTGAATGCGCCTCCACAGCTCTTCCTGGTGAGTCTTACGGAGTGACATCGGTCAAGAACCGCCTCTCTTCCTCTTCCACTCCCTTCCAGACTCCCCCCTCCTTTCCTTCTTCTTTGGTCAGCCGGCCACATTCCCCGCTACCTTTCACCCACGAGAAATACCGTTCTGACAGCAAAGCAGTCCGGACAAACCCCGGGACAACATGGTAAGAACCAGCCGAAACGGTCCCGTGTGCTGGGCCGAGGTCCGGAGGAAGCTCTTTGTTTGCGGTGCGGATCCGTGACACGCCGTTATTTGCGTCTTGGCGTGTAGCATGATGTTAGCTAGCATGGCTGCCGCTCCCGTTAATTAGCCGCTCTCTCAGCAGATTATTCGGTGTCTACGTGGTCGAGCCACCTCCGACATCAGGATTTAGTCTACTGACGTCGGTACATTGTCTTTTTTTAGTTTGTGTTCAAAGATTTTTATCCAAATTAATGGCCCGTATTGTGAGTTGGGCCAGGCCGGACCAGACTGGGCCGTGCTTAGCCGCAGGCCGTGTGGCCCGGGGCGGCCATCTTATTCCAGTTGATGTCCTGGTGCCGTGACGGGCCTGAATCCTGCGGGTCCGTGTGAACGAGGTTCGGACCGGATCCGGCCGGCTGGACCCGCTAGATTAAGGTGAATGGGGTCCGGAAGGCCCGACCGAGTCCGAGTGAATGAGACGGACGGTGACTGTGCAGTCTGTATGGCGGCCTGTAGGCTAAGCTGTGGTGCACCAGTCAAACCAGCCGGGGACTTCATGTCACTTCTGATTGTTTTAAAGAGAGCAGTCCTGATTCTCTTTGCTTTATTCTGAATTTATTAATGCATCCGGCGGTTTTCTTCATTGTTGTTATTGTTATTTATAAGCAGCTAATGCAGCAACTAACTTTGTGTAATCTGATAATATGGATCAGCTGTTTGTGTATGCGCATCGATGTGTTTCTATACCTCGAATATTTTTCATTTCAAATGGAAACTCATTCAGTATTTGTGGATGCCGTTCTGTAGGTGCTTTCCTAAGTTGGAAAAGCATCATCATCATATTGCCTATTGCATTTTATCGTTTTCACTTATCACCTCTCGGTCTTCAGAATCCAAAGTCCAAACCAGAGATTGTTTTTATCATCAGTGACTTTTGGTGGAGCTGTCATGCCAGCTGTGGTCATCACCGTCTCCCACTTGTAGTGTTTCCTCAGGTCGTGGGTATCATCCTCCTTTAACATAGAAAGATACACTTAAACATTTGTAAACGTGTGTGTGTGTGGGGGCGCGGTCAGTGCTGCATAGTATAACAAACAAAAATGTTTACATATTTGTCAAATATGTATCGATCCAGTGATGCCAAATAGTGATATTTTCTTATATGAAATGCAAATATAAAGCAAACTCGTTTTGTATCAGTTGCTCTTGCAGTCCACCAGATGGCGCAATTGAAGAGTTTTTTCCCCTCTGCAGAGGTGATGACCACATGTGGGATAACGGAGGCAGAGATAGAAACGAGGAAGGTGTCATTTGTGTTTAAATCAAATTTCTGGACATTTTTTTTAATGAAATGGAAGTGATACATGGGGTCTGCAAGGAGTGTCGTATGAAAATATAGAAATTCTACGAACATCAGGACTCATGTTACACCCAGGGATGGCTTTGCCTTCCTGTGTTAATGTTAACTCTGAATCAGCTCAACTGAAAAATGATCCAAGCCAAGTGCTGGTTGGCTACCTCCCAATTCAGAGCAAGCCAAGAAAATAACACTCTATCTGCAAAGACCTGTGTCTGTACAGCATTGTGGAAAATGCTCCAAACACTGGAACCCAGGTATGGGATACCATCACAACGTGGATTCTCTACAGAAAGAGAAGAGGCCGTTCCCGAGCCAGTAGGCGATAAAGCTCAGGAGGAATCTGACATCACTGAGCAGGATGACAGACCGACACCCTGTGATACCAGCCAGGATGAGGAAGCCGTGTGGGCTAACAGACTGGCTTGGTCACACTTATGATGATGTTGGAGCACCTCCAAAATTATTATCTGCCACAGCTGCAGAGGAGGAAAAAAGATCTCAGGAGGGCTACACCACTGGCACTAAACTGGTAGAAATCCCATGAGCAAGTCTGTCCTCTCCTGGCCATGCTGGGGGAAAAACTCCTTTGTATCCCAGGTACTAGTGTTTTAATAGAAGTCTTCTCGATGGCTGGAGACATCGTCACACTTTGACCTCACAGCATGTTGATCAGCTCCTCTTTAAGAATCACAGTGTTGACTTTCCTAAGAATACTAACTGTCGTTGGAGGCCGACCCGTGACTGCTGCTCTCAGATACTGCTGGGCTTGTCTGTTTTCTCGCTGTGTGCTAGAGAATTTAAATACATGGTGTCAGCAGTATTAAACTTTATGTCACATAATATAAAACGTTATCAAATTTGGACCGGTATTATTGGAGACTATATTACAAACAGTTGTAGACTGAGGCTCCTCATTCTTTTTTGACATTTTGCAACAAATGAAGAGCTTCACTGAGTTACTGCCTCTTCTTTGCAGGCATCAGGTGTGACAGTGAACGATGAAGTCATCAGAGTGTTCAATGACATGAAGGTCAGGAAGTCTTCAACCCAGGATGAGGTGAAGAAGAGGAAGAAGGCGGTGTTGTTCTGTCTGAGTGACGACAAGAAGACAATCATCGTGGAAGAGGGAAAGCAGATCCTGGTGGGGGACATCGGCGACACAGTGGAAGACCCCTACGCCAGCTTTGTCAAACTCCTCCCACCCAATGATTGTAGATACGCTCTGTATGATGCCACCTACGAGACCAAGGAGTCCAAGAAGGAGGACCTGGTTTTCCTCTTCTGGTACTGTATTATTTGGGAGTAGTCAGGATTATGAGATCAGTCTGAATCTGGGCTGAAGTAGATGGGATGGGTGCAAGACTTTGAATACATAATCTTTCTCTGTGACAGTATGCTATAAATAATTTTCTTTACAAAGTTGATTTGCTGTAGTTTCCTCGCTGACAGTTTAGCCAAAAGGCATTTCCAGTGGAAACTGGCCGACACATCCTCAGCATAACCATGTATAATATCCACAAAACTTAAAAAGAGGTCATACACACACAGTACGGTAACATTATGTTGAAGCACAGCACGTATCACTCCGCGAGGCTCCGCCTACGATAGCCGTAACGCTCCGACAATCCATCAAGCGGTGCGACTTCGTAGCTCAGCAAAGTCGTACTGAAACATTTGACAGATTTTCGAGCGCCGTGCACATAAAATCGTTTCGAGGTCAGTAAACACAGAGTTCATACATAAGGCACACGGGATTATAAGGGGCTCTGTCGATTTTCAGAGAAATCAAAGGATTGATTTTAAGTGCGCCGTATTTTCCAAACAACACGGTAATAACGACGGCCCGCTAGCATGCGCTACCAAAAATAGTGCTTTGTTGTGTATCTGACGGACGAAAGCTAAACCAGTTCCACACCAGTGAAGCTGCAGCATTTTACAAACCAGTTCAGGTTCATCTGTTTCATTCAACGATCCACTTTCGCTCTTCTCATTCTCCGTCGCCGCCATGCTTTTTTGGCCATGTGCGTATGTAAACATAAGCACTGCGCGTGCACGTTTTAACCATATTCTATCGCGATATTTCATTTTCTTATCGTTGCCCAACATTATACCGGTGTTGCAGAGAACGGTATGATATAGCTCAGCCCTAGTCCTAAGCCTGAGCTTTTGGCTCGCAGGTCTTGCTTTTTCCATAAGCTGATCTCATTATTTGAACCTTTGTCACGGTTTAATGTGAACATCCACCATGACATCATGTGACTCTGTTTTTCTTCCTCCTCAGGGCTCCAGAGAGCGCTCCACTGAAGAGCAAGATGATTTATGCCAGCTCTAAAGATGCCATTAAAAAGAAGTTTACAGGTAGGTGTTCAGATCTGCATATACACCACTCTGTTATTTGTTTGGGCCATCATCGAGCCTCTTTATTGATGATGTTGCTTATTTTTAGGTAGAAGCACGAGTCGGAAGTTCACGCGTCTGACACACCTGTGGTTATGACATTCACTGCTTAAAAATTTCATGGTCCAAAGTTTGAACATATATTCCTGTGAAATAGCTTTTAAAGGGGTGGGGGGCTTGGGCTGAGACCCAGCCTATTCATTTGTCCTCTGTAATGCAATTTTACTGTATTTATACAGCGTCAAATCACAACAACAGTCGCCTCAAGGTGCTTTATACTGTAAGGTAGAGCCTACAATTAGGGCTGGGCGATATGGCCTAAAATTCATATCGCGATATAATTTGAAGCATGTGCGGTAACGATATATATTGCGATATATTCTTTTCTTCTGTATAACGTATTTTCCACACTATAAGGCACACTTAAAATCCTTTAATTTTCTCAAAAATCGAGTGTGCCTTATGTATGAATTCTGGTTGTGCTTACTGACCTCGAACTGATTTTGGCAGAAATCTGTTAAAAATGTTTTAGTACAACTTTGGTAAGTCGCACTGCTCGATGGATTGTCAGAGCATTACGGCTGCCATAGTGAGGAGCTTCCCGGAGTAATCTGGGTCCAAAACTCCGTCCGGTTCAGGTCCCAAAGTCAAACGAACACTGAGAGTTAAAAACGGTCTAAATTCTTTCATCTTTAATAAAATGATCAGTGTTGCTGCTTTATCGGGTGTAACAATTAAGTTTAACATCCAGGCATCCATGAAAACAGAATTTATTAAATTTAACGGAGTTAGAAGAAAACTACACAGCAGTGGCGTTTGCAGGGTCACTGAAGTTGGACTACCTGGTATATAATGTTGTGCTACGTGATTGCTAGCGACACAGCTATGTTAGCATAACATTAGCACAGTGAAGCTGGAGGGTGAACGCCAACTTTTTTTCCACTGGATAAAAGTTAACGTGAGGGACTCTGGTGGTTAGGGACAAATGCAGTCGCATAGCAGGATGCTGTACACGGGCCAACCTTCAGTCAGGAGAACAACTGAGATTATTCATCCACAATACGAGCTTAGTTATTAATATACTGCAACAACATGGGAATAGAGAGAGAATTCAACATTAATGAATCAATATTACGGAAGTGGAGGAAGCGCCGTTTTTGGCTTTCCCCATATTTCAAAAGTGCTTCATCTCTTTGCTATGACTCTCGGCATAATTTGCAGATGATAATGGTTGTAGCCGCTGCGACGCTTTCGACCAAAACAGGCGCAGTTTGATGACATCATCAACATGCGCTATCGCCATAGAGCGGTATAGTCAAAATCTCTATCGTTGGCCAAATTTATATCGTTTCTATCGCCCACCCCTACCTACAATAATACATACAGAGAAAAACCCAACAATCATATGACCCCCTATGAGCAGCACTTTGGCGACAGTGGGAAGGAAAAACTCCCTTTTAACAGGAAGAAACCTCCAGCAGAACCAGGCTCCTGTGTGAATATCATCTTGGTTTTTACACAAAGTGCAGGGAAAAAAACACAATTTTTTTTGAAAGCCTAACATAAGTAATAGAATAAAAAGTTAAAAATACACTAAAACCCACTCAGAGTATGGAAAACAATGATGAGGACAGCTACTGGTTTTTTTTGTTAGGATTATTTGTGATTGGCTGAGTGGGTCCAGGTTATATTTGTTGGGTTCAGGTGTTGTGTTAAGAAACTGTACGAAAGAGCAGACGTGGCGATTTTAGTCAAGTCAGAACAAGTGACTGATTTAAAAAGAATAGGGCTAGATTTACAGTAAAAGTAATGCACGGAACAGACAAACTCGTAGTAACCAAATAAACATGATAAATACATGAAAAAACTCACACAGTAAAAAAAAAGACCTTCAGGGTTAGGGTGGTTCACTCCTGCCAGCTCAACATGTATTAAAGCACCGCCCACCCGCCAACGCAATGCTACTGTCAGTGTTGGGTAGCGTTACTTTTCAAACTAACTTGTTCCATGATTATTGGCAATAAAAAGGAAATTTATTACCGTGTTACCTTCTGAGAAAACAGGAGGACAGGACACATTACAGTAGTTTTTGCCATAGAGGGAGATGGGATTATTGTAGGGTTATTTTTCTGACCCCTTCCCATAAGAGTTATAACCTGTTACAGCTGCAAAGGGTGCACATTAAACCCGAGGGTTTAAGAATGAGATATCATTCAGGTGATGTAATTGAGAATAGGGCTGTGCGATATGACCAAAATCTCATATCCCGATATAAGACATCTATCGTCCGATAACGATATAAATCACAAAGATTTAACATCTGTAAATTCTGTGAATCTCGGGCAGCTCGACTTGCGTGAAGTTTTTCCAGCTGGGCGTCGTGTACCTGGAGTCTTGTGTTTTAACCGATGCATTAAAGGATGCATTTTTAGACATAAGTGGTAACGGCCGCCATTGTCTTTGTATTTATTACACGGCGTGCTGCGGGGAACAGCCTGTTCTAACGTTTGAGTCTAAGGTTTATTTCTTAGCACCTTTTTTTTTTATGCTTCTCATCTGTAAACACTCTGCATACTCTTTCGAGTGATTCAGTTTATTTTGGAAAGTCTCAACAGGATCTTGAGCTTTATTGTGAAAGGTTTATGTGGAAAATAAACAAGTGGAGATGCGATGGTTTTACCGTCGTTGTTGCTAACGACAACGCATAAAAACAGGCGCTTGTCCGTCTGTAGTGTGGTTATATTAAATATAAGAGAAAGAGAGAACTTAACATAGCCACTACAGTGACATCAAAACCACGAAAAAATATTGCAGTAAACCGTTTGTTTTGCGACACCACGAAACAAACGATAGCATAAAATGAAACAACAGATGTTTTTATATCGTCATCCGATATATCGTTATATTGAACAGCCCTACTTGAGAAGGGAAGCACTTACAGCTATAAGTGTATATTTGGGAACTGCCAAATTGATTTTTCTGTTTTTAGAGCTGCTGCTCATTCATCTCAGTTCAGTTAAATTTTTATAGAATCAAATGACAACAGTCATCTCAATGAGTTTTATTGTTGGAGGTAAAGAGCCTTCAATAGAGAGAATGACCTCTGCCACCGTGAGACGATCCATAGGTTAGTGAGGTTAACGTGGACCTAACTGAGAAACCAGGGTGCACTGCACGTGCCCAGTCAACAACTTGTCAATCACAAGTCTCCTTTCTGACTAATTGGACCCTAATTTACAAAATTACACATTGCTTGCGGTATGATTAGCGAGTGAAACCAGGAACACAGGAGGAAAATGTTTGCTGAGGTTACACAGTGAGCGGTTGTTTCCTCATAGACTGCAACCACACGAGTACCCATTAGCTTTGTTCTTCTGTGGAAACCCCATAATGTGTCTGGAAAGTTCTTTTGGTTGTTATGCAGCGTTGGTCAAGTTACTTGGAAAAAGTAATCAGTAACTAATTACTGATTACTTCCCCAAAAAAGTAATCCCGTTACTTAACTGATTACT
>NW_005187574.1:939423-951426 GCF_000239375.1 Pundamilia nyererei | reverse complement strand
TCACGGTTTTAGTAATGCAGTAACGCAGCGTTCCTACGGGAAAGTAACGGTAATCTAATTACCGATTTTGCAATAGTAATCCCTTACTTTACTCGTTACCTGAAAAAAGTAATCAGATTACGCGTTACTGCCCATCTCTGTTGTTGTGTACACACATCTCCTATTGCTTTCTTCTCCGTGTCACAAAGGAAACAATTCCAACAATTTTAACGTCGTTTGACGACATCAGTGTGTGAGCTGGTTCGTGTTAAGATGCATTTCATGAAATAGAAAATTACATGGAAGGGATAAGGAAGTGGCCTGATACTGTTTCTCCTGGATGAGTCATCTTCAAAGAAAAAGTCATTTAATATTATATTAAATGGAATTTCTTCATGAACATTGTGAAGTGTTTGTACATTGTGCTGAGTGGGTGTGTCTCCACAGGTATCAAACACGAGTGGCAGGCAAACGGGCTGGATGACATCCAGGACTTTCGCACACTGGCTGAGAAGCTGGGCGGGAACACGGTGGTGTCTCTGGAGGGCAAGCAGCTGTGATGTCTCGGCGACAAACTGAGCAGAGTCAAGCCAACCGCCGTGCCATCCAGACTGAAGCACCTGACCCCACCTGAACACCACTGCTTCACCCAGCAGCTTGCTCTGTCTGTATCAATGTCCTGAAGGAGTTAGCATCTTTAGGCCTCTTTGTTTTCTTTTGGTTTTTGTTCTTTTTACTTTCCCTCCCCCGACATTAAGAAGATCTCATTAACATAATGATATGCAAACACCTCCCAGTTTGTTGCCACATGACTTCTGTTCACCTTTCAGAAACAAACAAGAGATGACACTACCAAACCACAGGAAAGGCTGTCTCTCTCACACAGCCACTTTTGCCAAAAAGTGAAAGACGCAGCCACGTGTGTTGAAAGCGAGGGTTGCGCCTCCAACAGCACACAGGTCACACTCACCATGCTTTTTTGACTTTATTTATTATTATAAAGTGTTTTTTCTCTCTCTCCAGTATGTTTCAGCCAGACAGACACTGTTAGACTATGCATTCAGAAAAGATTACCCAGCACTTTCTGTTGAAACACTACAGGTTAAGACAGCAAAGATCTGCATTAAATTCTCTGTATTTATGTCTCCAAGATAATTTGTTTACCTCAGCTTTCATTCCTGTTGGACTCACTACTTTCTAGTTTTGGTCATCGCCTTACTTTCAGTTTGAATGTAACTGTCACACCAGAGTTAGAGTGCACTTTTATTTTGTAAAGAAACACTAAAGGATGCAGATTTGACCCCAGCAGTGAGAGACTACCCCACAACAACACGACATTTGGAGCCTTAAAGTGGAACGTTGTTTCTGAGATCAAAGGAAGCCACTTTGCAATAAAAGCCTGTGGCAGAACTGATGCCTCTGTGCCTCGTCTCTGTTAATCATGGGGTGAAACTAGGGGAGAAATGTAGAAACTAGTGAAATCGACATCGCTGACATGGAACACAAACGTGTTCTAATGCCCTCATTAGACAAGCAAAATGTCTAAAGAACGTTTTTTGGATGCACTACTACTTACCCATTAAGTAGTAGTGTATTCAACAGTAGAACATGGAGCCCAATTTTAAATCAGACTGTTCTTAGAACGTCTTAACTAGCATATCGACAGAATTCCTTCAAACTTTATAGCCTTCATTAGAACTGTGACTTTACCACAACCTTGTTGGACCCTCATTAGAACTTATGGGTTATGGATAAGTAGCACATTGGGATATATTGGCAAAAACTCCAGACCTATCAGATCTGATAGGTCTGGAGTTTTTGCCAATATATCCCAATGTGCTATCAGATCTGATAGAACCTATTATTCTGATGACTTTAGCAGAACCCCATTTGAGACTGGATGGCTTCAAACATTGTGTGACCTCCGTAAAGGTCTCCTTAAAATTTAGACTGTAGGGAACAGAACTAAAACTCTGGAGTTTCAAGTTGAACATTAGAAACGTTTTTTCTAGTGATCTCTGTAGAACTGCGTGTGAGTGTTCCAACGGAGTGATTACTGTCAATGGACGTCAGAGCCCTCGTGCTTTTAATAAAACTGGAATCCCACCTCGACCATGTGCAGCATGCTGTCTATAACTAAAGTAACAAATGACCACATGTTGAAACATAGACTTTTATTGTAAATAAGCAGGTTGGCACTAAGCTTGCATATTCTATAAAACAGGTCTGTTGGGACACTAAAAAATAAAAACAAAATAATTAGTTGTTTGAAGCCTAAATGCAAAGGTACCAAAGACAACAGAGGCTCATTCTGGAAAGTCTAAAGTACAGAGGCACATGTGAACTTCAGGCCCTCATGTGACATCAGATTCGTTGCTGAAAATTCTTCTACATGGGCTGAGGAACACATTTGAAAACCGCTGGACCAATGTTCAAACTAGAAAATTTCAAATGTGTTTTCTTTGCATGTGTCCTCTCTTTAAAAAAGAGAGATGACATTCATCCTGTCTTCAGAAGTCCCGAGGAATGTCTCCACATCATCATGTGATGTGAGTGGAGCCCTCTGGTCTGCCACCACACGTGCCCCCCCCGAACACCCAGCAGAACTAGTCCAGGACTCGGGGCTTAAGCAAACGGCCAGAAGGGCTGAACCGGTGAGGTGGAGAACTGGCTGAGGGCCCACTAGCTCAGGCCGAACCCACCATAGGTTCCTTAGTCAGGGCAAAATCCAACAGTCCGGCTGTAGATGGGCGGCCGCAGCGCACCAACGGATCATCCTGTAGAACTTTCACCCAATTTACAACAATTTCACCCAATCCAAATTCCTCTCAGGCAAAAAATAGATACAACTATTCAACGTGATCAAATGCTTTTTCTGCAACAAGAGAGAGTACAAGGAATGGCTCATCAGAATTTTGTGAAAGATGAATAACATTAAGAAGTCTCCTCATGTTATCAGAGGAGAACCAAAAACTGTTTGGTTCTCATTAATTATATAGGGGAGTACCTTCTCGAGTTGTAGGGCTAATATCTTAGAGAGTAACTTCAAGTCTGAATTCAGCAAGGCAATGGGCGTATATGAAGTACATTTATCAGGGGGTTTACCTTTTTTAAGAATAACAGAAATATTGGCCTCCCTGAGGGACTGGGACAGGATGCCATTGAAAAAGTGGATCCAGAAGGACTGTCTGAAACTGTAAAACTCACAGCTAAATCCATCCTGGAGCTTTACCTGATGGCATGGCGTTCAAGGCAAACAGGTCTTCTTCTCTTGTAATGGCAAGAGAATCGGCCCTTCTTTTTACAAGGTTGGCAAGCAGGGGCGATTCTAGAATCAGAGCTTTGGGGGTGCTGAGCACCCAGAGAGCTGCCCATCCAGGCAAGATAAACTTTACTCGTCACGATGAGACTTCTTCCCCGTCTCTGTCAGTCCCTGCATCCTTAAATGTCTCCAGTTGTCCTGAGTTCTCTCTGACTGTCTCCTTGGTGCATTTAAACCCTTGTTCCTCCCTGTCCTCATCGTCTGTTGTCTTCATCTCCATTATCAGTCCTCATAATTTTACCATCTCTGTGCAAGTCTGCAAATTTCTTTATTAAATTATAAGATTCTTAAATCTTATGATGTATTTATATAATCAAGTCTCTCTGTGCCTGGGTCCTCGTTGTACATTTTAACACAATTTAATCCCCACATTTGTGAAAGAAAAGCAAAACACTGTTTTGAAAAGTCTATAACAAAACCATCAAATCTGATAAAGGTTATTTAAATGCTGCAAAAGAAGAATGGATTGGAATAAAAAAATACATATCCTAACCTTAATTACTGCGGGAGAATAATGAATGATGCTCACAGTGAATAAAAAGTAAATTTTTTTACTTTTTGCATTTTTTGGACAGGGATTCACTTTTAATGTGTACGTATAATACAATACAGATACATAAAAAATACACTCCAAAAATAGAAGAGTCCTTGAAATGTACAAATTACTATTAAAAAATTAGAAAAATGGAGACACCTTGGCCTATGGTACAATGTATACAATGTATGAAAAGATCTTTACTGCAGATGCTACTACGGCTCTGCAGATTCTTTTCTTTTCTTTTATCCTATGTCGCCGCACCTTGAGGTTGGCAAATCTGTCTATCACATTTTGGTGGTCAAGTCTCTCAAGCATCTCTTTCTCAACTGACATCACAGCCAGGTGCTGGAGTCTGCTTTGACCCATGGTCCTTCTCAGCCAGGTATGGAGCTGACTCGACACTAAAAGACCTCTCACAGCTACAGCTGCTAACTGGGTTTATTAGGGCAACCTGAATAACAGTTTTCAGTTTGGGAAAGATCTGATTATCCAGAAGATTGTACAATGTTAACATATCTGGGATGGCACCAGCCTCACTCTTGAGCTTCAAAACGTTTTTGGCAACCGTGACTTCCTCTGACTGAAGCTCAATATGGTAATGCAGTGCCAGGGCTGACAACCCAGTTTGTTTTGCAGATTCTGTATAGCAGCTTTAATATAGGGAGAACACAACTTCCAGATTGTACGAGTAAAATTAGTTGGGGTTTTTTCTTTGCCAGTTTAACAGTTTCTGTTTTGCCTGTTAGTACTCCCTGCCTGTTTTCTTACTTGGTTCTTCCTGACCTTGTACTTTCTACTCATGTTCCCCTCTTTCCTCTCTCCCTCTTTGGACTGACAGTCATACACAAATAGATTGTATTCAATTAGATTTTTTTTTTTTAAAAACTATTAAGATCACTAATAAAAAAGTCCTCTCTCAGTGTAATTTCAACCAAAAGGCAAATAACCAAACCACATGTACATCTAACAAAAGATATATAAATATTGAAACACTGATCCAACATTATCCCTTATTGATTGCTCATTTGATCTTACACTTTTATCTGATTCGGCTCTTTTTTTTTTTAAAAACCTCCTCATATCCAACACACACACACACACACACACACACACACACACACACACACACAACAGGAGTTATAAGGTTAATGGGCATCCAGTCAGTTAGCTAGTTAGTACCTTGGGTTCAATATCGGCACATATGACAAAATAACCAGTTTCTCTCATTAGATTTCAAACAGGACAGTGGTAACAACAGCAGGCTACAGACAATGTTGTTTTAGATTTTAAACAGGCTGTATACATTTCAATGGGAGCAACAGGACGGTCAAATATCGCTGATTTTACTACAGAGCAGGACGGATTGTAGGGTAGCAAACATAGTCGGGAAACACGTTTTCAACACAGCAGGTTACCTGGATGTAATGTTTTTCAGCTAAAAAGAAACATGGTCTGACTCCTACCTAACTAAAGAGTAACTTAGGGTTAAATGCAGCTAATATGGCATAATATGGTCCTGGCAGGGAATAAGATAAATACAGGGGAGCGTGGTCCGATAAGATAATGTTACCAATCTTACATGAGAGAGACTGGGGAATTTTGGAAGCGGGGATGAACCAATAGTCAGTTCTGGTGTAACATTTTTATTAGGGCAGGGAGAAAAATGTAAATCCTGAATCGGTAGGGTGTCGCTGCCTCCAAACATCACAGAAACTATAGTCAGAGCATAACAAAGGGAGCATTCTGGCCTGGCTCGAGGGAGGGGAACTACTAGATGGCCGCTTATCCAGCACAGGATCAATGTGACAGTTAAAGTCCCCGCCCATGTCTGCAGATGCAATACCGGCAAACGTGGCAAAAGAAGAGGCAAGAAAGCTAGGGGAGTAGCCAGGTGGACAGTACAGATTCATAAATGTCACTTCTTTTCCCAGAAGTGTACCCTTAACTATTATATAGCAACCATGGTCATTTTTGACACAGTTCAGACACTGGAATGCAAGCTTTTTGCTAACGAGGATCGCTACGCCCCTAATAAAAGAAGAATAGGAAGTTGCAAACACCTGTCCAACCCAGCCCCTCTTAAGTTTGATGTTGTCCTTATCCTGTAAATGAGTCTCATGGAGAAACACCAAAGAAACCTCCACCCTTTTCCAAAAAGGAAAGCACAGCTAGTCTTTTGGTGGGTTTCTGCAGACCTTGAACGTTCCATGAACATAACTTAATAGTACCAGAAACTGAAGTACTAGTCATGTACCCCACACACAGATATAAAATGAATGTTCAAGTAACTTCAGCTCCCCAGATATAAATGGCAAAATCAAACAGGAAGAGAGGATGCAACAAAAAGAGAGAGAGAGAGAAAGGTAATGGTGCCTACAATAGCCGAGCATGAGAAATAAGAGCATGTAAAACCTGAGCTGCAAACACAAAATAGAACAACAAGAAAGAAAGAATAATACGGTTGAGGGTCTTTTCCCAGTTAAACGGGGACCAAGCAAACAACTAACCCTGTAGCCCACAACAAAGAGCAAACTAGTCATAACAACACCACGAATATGAAAAAAAAAACAAAAAAAACTTAGGCTCATCATGCTGGAGCTAGACATTCCAAGTGAAGAGCACCTGTTCATAAACCAAGCGCCCAAGCCACATGGCTGATTCGGCATGCAGGGAACAGTCAGAATGAACCAGTACCCAGATTCAGTCAATGATGCAGTAATAGCGGGTGGAGCAAGAAGCAAGCGACAGGGGATTCAATCAGGTAGGGAAGCTAGGAAATCCTGCACCTGCCCAGGGGTGGAGAATCTCCTCCTTGAGCCGTTGTGTGTCACCTGGAGTGACAGGTGAAAGAAACGCCGGAAAGAACATGGCATTCTGTATCCCCCACTCCCATAAAAGCAGCTTTACTGCGTCTTAGGCCTTTCGCTTCTTCAGCACCACCGTGGAGAAGTCGTTGTAGAATGACACCGTTGAGCCGTTAAGCTTGAGGCATGTTATGGTTTAGGGCACGGATGGCTTGGGGATAGAAGCTCCTCTTGAGTCTCTCTGTCCTTGCCCGGAAGATGCGGAACCTTCTACCAGATTGCAGAAGTTGGAACAGTTTGTTGCCAGGATGGGACGGGTCCTTCAGTATCTGCACTGCTCTAGTCCGGCATCTCCTGGTGTAGGTGTCCTGAAGTGGCGGGGGAGAGCAATCCTGCAGCAGCGTTCTGCTGTACGGATCACTCTCTGGAGAGCTTTTTGATCCTTAACACAGCTGTTCCCAAACCAGGATGTGATGTTCTGTGTGAGGATGCTCTCCACAGCATCTGTATAGAAAGTCCTGAGGATCGCTAGCGAGACCCTGAACTTCCTCAGTTGTCATAGGTGATACAGGCGCTGCCTAGCCTTTTTGGTCTGGACCTGAATGTGGGCAGACCATGTCGGGTCTGAGGAGATGTGGAGATGCCGCCCAACACCACTGTGTCATCAGCAAACTTCACAATGGTGTTGGAGCCATGAGTGGGTGGCCACACAGTCTGAACTGTAGAGGGAGTAGAGCAGTGGCGAGAGGACACACCACTGAGGTGCTCCTGTGTTGATGGTGATGCTGTTAGAGACGCATCTACCCACCCTCACCACCTGAGTTCTGCCAGTGAGGAAGTCCAACACCCATGCACACAGACGGCTGTTAAGTCCCAGATCCCTCAGCTTTGTGAACAGTCTGCAGGGCACTATTGTGTTAAACGCTGAACTGTAATCAACAAACAGCATTCGCACATAGTTACCCTGTTTCTTGTCCACGTGGCTGAGGGTGGTGCACAGGACGTGGGCGATGGCATCCTCTGTAGACCTCTTGGGTCAGTAGGTTAACTGGAGTAAATCTATGGTGTCTGGGATGGAGGAGGAGATGATGTTCTTCAGCAGCTTCTCGAACACCTTCATTACTACTGAGGTCAGTGCAACTGACCGGTAATCATTCAGGGATGAGGGTTTGCTGTTCTTGGGCACAGGGATGATGGTGGATCTTTTGAAGCATGTTGGGACCACAGACTTCGCCAGGGACTCGTTGAAGATGGAAGTGAACACACCTGCCAACTGGTCAGCACAGCAGCGCAGCAAACGGCCGGTGATGCTGTCTGGCCCTGCCGCGTTTCTTGTGTTCACTCTCCTCAATGCCACTCGGAAGAAGTGCTGATGACTGGTTTCTCACTGATGACGTCACTGTCCTCGGTTGTCAGGCGGTAGTTAGCATTAGCTGCCTGGCTAACCTCGAAACGGGCGTAGAACTGGTTCAGCTCGTTGGTGAATGCAGAGTTGATCCCTGGCTTTGTAGTCTGTAATGGTGCGTAGTCCGTGACACATACTCCGTGTGTCACCCTGGTGGAAGCGAGACTCCACACGCTCCCAGTACCAGTGTTTGGCATCTCTCACCGTGTGCCGCATGCCGTATGAGGCCGCTTTGTAGGCGCTCATATCGCCAGTGGCATGACCCGTGTTGTAGGTGGCGGTCCTGGCATTCACTGCAGCATGGCTCGATCTGTCCATCCACGGTTTCTGGTTCGGGAATGTGGTGACTCTCGCAGTTGGGATAATCTCCTCCGCTAGCATATTGACGAAGCATACTGCTACTTCCGTAAACTTGTTGATGGCGACTGCGCATCTTCTGAACATCTCCCAGTCTACGTCACTGAGTGCTTCCTGTAGCGTAGCTTCTGATTGGGCAGACCAACGTTTCACCTCCCTCGTGGTTACTTCTTCCCTCTGTACGTTTTGTTTATACTGAGGGATGAGGAAGATGGCGTTGTGGTCAGACTTCCCAAAAGCCGGGTGTGAGACAGCTTTGTAGCCCTGTTTGTAGTGGTCCAAAATTCGATCCCCCTTCGTCGGACATGAAACATGCTGGTAAAAGTTCGACATGACTTGTCCGAGTTTCGCAATCACATTCGCTTCAGTCCAGGATCAGGTGACCCTGAATCCTCCCTTTGTTAGCTATTATGCTTTGAGGCAACTGTTGTTGTGAATTTGCTCTATATAAATAGAATTGAATTCAACTGAAAATAGAATGCATATAGTTTAAATGCATGGGAAAGTGGAAGTGATGTAAAGAGTAGACTAGAAGCCAAACATCTGAGAAACCAGACAGATGAGTGAATACAGATCTTCCTTACTGAACTTATGCTTAAACTTCATTATAATAATATTAATAATTAATTTTATTTCTAGGCACCTTTAACGATGCTCAAGGTCACCTTACAATAGTACAAAAAATAAATAATAAAAAAAAACACAAGGTAAATGAAAAATACAAAAAACAGGCATGAAAGCATAAAAGCTGAACAAGGTAAAAATAGACTAAGACAGAGTCATGATGAAGAGTATACAATTCTGAATAGATGGTTTTAAGATGTGATTTAAAAGAGGAGACAGAGTTCGTGGTCCGGAGATCTGGTGGAAGTGCATTTCAAAGTCTGGGAGCAGAACAACTAAAGGCTCTGAGTTCCATAGAAGTCAGGTGAGCAGGTGGAACAGACAGAAGGCTGAAGAAGAGCTGAGTGTACGAGGGGGTGAGTATAGAGAAGATCAGATAAATATGGAGGTAAGAAGGTAAGAGGTTGAAAGTAAGAAGCAGGATGAAATTGACATGGACGTGAACTGGAAGCCAATGGAGCTGTTTAAGAACAGCTGTTATATGTTCAGTGGATCTAATTCTGGATACAATACGAGCAGTTGTGTTTTGAACTAACTGAAGCTTATGGAGAGATTTATGAGGTAGACCATAGAGAAGAGAATCACAGGAATGTAAATGAGATGTGACAAGAGCATTAACAAGAATGGTGGTACTGTTTGGAGTGAGTGAAGGACAATGTCAGTTAATATTACGAAGATGAAAATAGGAGGAAGGAGTGATATTAGTTATATGTGCTGTGAAGGAAAGAGTGCTGTCGAGGATGACACCAAGACTCTTAACTTGAGGGGAGGGTGTGATATTATCACTGAAAGACTGGTGGTTGGAACTTTAGTTAGTGTTGATTTGGTGCCTATTAAAATAAATTCTGTTTTATTGCCATTAAGTTTAAGAAAGCTGTGAGTAAACCAGACCTTGATTTCACTTAAACAGTCAGAAATGGATGTGAGTGGGAGATTAGCTGTGGGTTTGAAAGATAAGAAGAGCTGGGTGTCATCTGCATAGCAGTGAAATTGGATGTTATACTTCTTAAAAATATTACCTAGGGGTAGGAAATCGATAATCAACCCAGGACTGAGCCTTGGGGTACACCAGAATTAACTGGAGTAGTTAGTGATCTTTGAGTGAGTAATTGAACAAACTGTGAACGGCCAGAGAGATACCAGGTAAACTGCACTGACATCACCAAATGTTCCTATGAATGTATTTATTAACTCTAGTAACAACTGACTATTGTTCTAAGATTCTCATGACACACTTTCTTCACATGCAGTACATTGACAAAAGTATTTGATTGTGATTGCCTCAAACTTCAAATTGCAGTCAGAAGTATTTGGACCACCCTGAACACCATGTGTGATTTAGAGAAGATGGAATGTGAACTTCTTTAGTGCATTTGTTTATGCAGTCTAGCTAACACTCCACTTCATTGTTTATTAAGATTTTAACTCCCCCTGTCAATATTAACTGTTAACCATGTCATACAGGAATATGTGGTCCTCACAGGACAGGCCCTACAAACATATGCTTTATAGAACATGATGATGGATGTGAACCCTGTAAGACCCAACCAATCGAAAAAATAGCCAGAAAATTTTGATTTTTTCGAACTGGGATGAGGTAGCAGTAGTGATTCCCCTCTGTGAATCACTACCTTATCGTGGTGGAGGGGTTTGTGTGTCCCAGGGATCCCAGGAGCTATGTTCTCCAGGGGCTTCTGCCCGTGGTAGGGTCTCCCATGGCAAATTGGTCCTGGGTGAGGGACCAGGCAAAGACCGATTCAGAAGACCCCTATGAGAAAACCATCGAGGGAACTGTCGACCCTGCCCAGGACAGGATTACTGGGGTCCTGCCCTGGAGCCAGGCTCGGGGAGGGTGCCCGAAGGGCCCATCCCTACTGTAGGCCCACCACCAGCAGGAGGTGCTGTAAGGGTCAAGTGCATTGTGTGAGGGCGGTGGCCAGGAGCGGAGGCCCTGGTGGACTGATCCCCAGCTACCAAGACTGGCAACCGATCCGATATTACGTATCGGTCCGATACTGACATAAATTACTGGATCGGATATCGGAGAAAAATTTAAAAAATGTAATCCGATCCATTAAATATCAAAAAAGCACCTCACAAAATTTTGCAACATGGTGTAACTCGGCTCATAACCGTAGCACGTCGCAGCAGTACCCGTCACGTGATAGAGTGGCTGTGTGTATTTGTAGCCTCGCTACCAACCCGGCATTTCATCTCCGAGAAAGTTATCCCAGAGAGAAGTAAACCAAGTGTGTAAGTTCTGAATGTTTGTAAAGCATTCCCGCGTTAAGCTTAACAACCGATATATGGAGCGACTGCCTCTCTCTCCCTCCCTCTCCTGCTGCTACTTCAATCATGAAACTGATCAATGATCGGCTGATCGGCTTTTGTGTCGCGAGTAGGGATGGGTGTCATTTAGGTTTTATCCGATACCAGTACCAAACCGGTACTTTTGAAATGGTGCCGGTGCTTAAACTGTGCTCGAACCGGTGCTTAAAGAATGGAGAACACAAAATTGGTCCAAAAACCTCTCATGTTCAGCTGTTTTTTTGGAAAAAGATAATAATGTTAGCCTTTTCTGTCGCTATAGGGGATTTATGGCATCACTCTTGGCTGGAAGCAGTGCTTAGTCAATGGAAAAAAGACAAACTTTGTCCAAAAACCTCTCATGTTTAGTTTTCCACTTTTTCTTTGGTCATTTTAGCCTTTTTTGGCCAGGGTGAAGGGAGTATCTGCCATCAAACAAGAAGACAGCCTCATGTAACTATGACGGTGTTTGCTAGTTCACCTTACGCGCATTAATTTAATAACGTGGTTAGCCTACTCAACGTAAATTACACACGAACAATATTAAGCTACTCACGCAGAGAAGAACGGCTGCTGCATCATCATCAGTCATCATTTCTTTTTTTTCTTTTTTTTGCCTGTCCCGTTTGGCTCTTTTGCATCAGAATTGTTGTCTAAAGGCAAAGAA
>NW_005187574.1:916848-918399 GCF_000239375.1 Pundamilia nyererei | reverse complement strand
TCGACTATTAAATCAGTCGTCGACGATTTTGATAGTCGACGTAATCGTGACTAGTCGACTAATCGTGGCAGCCCTAATACATACATAAGGCTTTTAAACAGTTCATGTAAGAGCAGAACTGTTTTATTGACAAAGTTAAAGACAAAAAGTCAAAAGGATTAATCATCCATGTAACTGTGTCACTGTATGTCAGCAGAAACATTAACTCAGTTTGGTGTTTCAGTAAGCTGCTGATCTCAGACCTGCACAGATTCTGCTTTTAACACTGAGTGTACTCAGCTGCATGAAGAGCACGAGATTTTCTCTGACAGCATTAAATAAAACCAGATGGAAGGTCAAACGTCTTCACTTGTATGTTGACCTAAAAGTTTAATCTGGAATTCTTTCACCTGTGAAGAGCACAGGACCTACTGGAGGATGTCAGACCCTCAGGCCACACTCATGAGGTCGTTTTCTGATTGTTTGGTAGGAGAGACGGGAGGACCGTTCCTGTTTTGGGGCTCGTCTCATTGTTGCTCCTTTAGTGCAACAGTTGTTAATTTAACACCAAAGCAGATGAAACTGATTAACACCTCTCCTACTTAACTGACCAGGTCAATATACCATAAGTTTAACTAACCTGATGAACACTTTTTACTTTAATTTATTATTATATGAAAATTGATGGCAAAAAAAAAAAAAAAAAAAAGCTAAATACCGTTCAACAAATCATGCCCAGCATCTTACATGTCATCATTACAAGGCTTTGCATGGACGACTGAATGATTTGGAATGAATACTTTGGGTAATATCTGATTCAGAATCACATTTATTGGCCAAGTATATCTCACCTCATGTTGTGCATTTTCATCATTTTCCATATCAGCCTACCTCTCTGACCGGTCTCCCCAATGTTTGTGTAAAGTATGTTTGGTTTGAGGGTTCCTTTGTGAGTGTGCATGCGCCAACCAGCATGCTGCCTACTGTAACCCATAATTTCCTTCGGGATTAATAAAGTGGCTACGTTCACCTTTAGTGTTAAACAAGCAGAAGTCCAGTCTTCTCCCAGGTTCCCTCGAGAACGCTCTTCACAGCCACCTCACACAGGACACAATGTAGACATGTGTTACACGTTTTAAACAGCGATTTTGGAATCAACTTGTTTTTATGCTCCCATTTCTTCTGCTCAAGAGATTATTTTAGTATGGAGATAATTTCGGTTGGGGACTGAAATGACTGGGCCAGAGCAGAAACCTTTAAAAACTTTATTAGAAACAGAGAGCACTCATTGTGCACACAGTTCCAGCATGGCTTCTGTTCTTGGGAGGAAATGTGTTTTCGCCCCTCCCCCCCATCATTTACAGTCACTGCTCTCTTTAAAAGCCACTGGAAAACAGTTAAAAAACAAAAGAAAAAAAAGCTTCATAATATAACAGTACAAACAGTCTTCTCTTAAAAATATTAGAAATTATTCTTTACAGGCATGTAAAATGTAGTTCTGAAATACAGGGTGCGACTTTATTTTTCTTTACTCAGAGCTTTTTATGTACACGTGCACACGCACACACACAC
>NW_005187574.1:911193-916815 GCF_000239375.1 Pundamilia nyererei | reverse complement strand
CACACACAC
Source organism: Pundamilia nyererei (assembly GCF_000239375.1). NCBI lineage: Eukaryota > Metazoa > Chordata > Actinopteri > Cichliformes > Cichlidae > Pundamilia > Pundamilia nyererei. The sequence continues at coordinate 916,806 of NW_005187574.1, read as the reverse complement.
ACACACACGCGCGCACACACACGAAAGAGTCAAGGACTTGAAATCAGCCTGTCTGAATGCAGACAGCAACTCAGAGAAGGAAGAGACCAGAGATGAAGTGCAACAGAACCCTCCAGAACAATGCCACCATCGAGCTTAGAGACCCAACACATGGAAGAACAAAAATTATAACCTAAAATTAATAATTTAATGAAGTAGTGAGGAGTAATCAGGGCTCAACACCCCCCCCCCCCCCCAAAAAACCAAAATCATGTTCACCAGCATCATGTTTAGAATTTGCCCGGATACTTCACCATCAGATCATAAACATATTTTAAGACAACTGAAGTCAAAATTCTGAATCCATAAAATTGTCTGTAGGAAAACTTTGTGACAATAGTTTCAAAGGTAAGTACTTACATTTAAATCCCATTTAAACTTGTGTGCAAAAACATGACCAATAAGTCTTGATGCCAGCAGAATGATGGAGTCACCCTTTGGTGCAAACGTGTGACTAAGTAACTTGAGTGAATATTTAAATTGGACAATTTTATTAAAGAATTCTGAGATCAGCTGGTTGAAGCTCAGATTTCAGAAGTCAACGTCACAACTACCCATAACGCCCACGTTCACTGCGCAAAGAAAGAAAATGTTCACTGAAATTAACTCCAACTTTTTACTGGTTGATGGGAAACGATTCAGCTGAATTTCAGACTTTTTTTTTTTAAAGACTAAAGATGGATCACATTTAATGTTATTATTCAAATCAAAGCTACAATACTGAATCACAAATATGGCAGTAAAACAAAAGATCCAAATGTTAAAACAAAAAAACTGGTCTTTTAACATAAAATGGAATTTATAACTTACAAGAATCTCAGCTGTGAGAAATCAAACCCAAAACTTTACATCATCATTTCACTTTAAATAAAAAGAACTGAACAATGTTTGTGAGTGGCATTTTCACTCACTGTGAACAAGTTTAAACAAAAATTTAAATATTTTGAAAGAAACAAAGTGAAAATGTTTGAGATTTGCTGGCAAATATTTGGACTCCCTTTGTCTATTTTCTTGGCAGTAATGATCTTCCATACAAATTCCAAACTGACCTGCTAAACTTCAAACTCAAAAATAACTGAAGGAGCTGAAGAGTTGAAGTATTTTACACACAAAAAAGCTTCTTCAACAAATATCTTCTTTTTTTTCTGCTGTAAAAATCAAACATTTTTCTGTGCTTAACCAAAATAAAAGCTCTAATTCCATTTAAAAGAGACCAAAAACACTCAGGGCAGAAAGTGAGGACAGTTTTCTAGAGAACATATGCAGTAGAGATGTGTGCATCAACAGCTTCACGAATCTGTTCCACCTTAAATAATTCCTACAAACCCGTGACCTCTGACCCCTGCAACCAGACCAAACAGGGGAGGGGGGGAAAAGCACAAGAGCAAAGTGGAGGGAGGGAAATAAAATAAAAACAAACCAAAGAAGGAGCTCTGTGGTGGCTAACAGAAAGTTCCTCATGTTTCCTTAGACAGGAATCGAGTCCGTAGGTGTGGGGACGGCGCCCGTGGGCCATAACTGATGGAGTGATGAGATTCCAACAGTACGAGTCGACACTCACAGGAACAAAGTGGATGGAGTTTTGTAAAGTTTTTGTCTTATCGTGCCCTCAGAGCAGACACTGGGTGGAATCTGTGGTGAGAGGGAACAAGCTGGATGAGTAGGCCTGGGTGGGCGTGTCATCACCTGCACTCCACAACCACAGTGTTCTGAGTGGGCGAGGCCGATGACGGACTCATACCAGTGTCTGAGGAACCTGATGAGGTGGATGCCATTGTGTTGGACACTGAGACAGAAGGACAGAGACGGACAGAAAGACACCTTTTAGTAATATAACCCTGATAAGCACATCACAGCAAATGGATTCATCGATGAGAAGCAAAATTATTCAAGGATGGAAACTGAAATGCTTTTCTAAGAAACAACAGATTTGGGCTAAAAACAAAGTTCATCTTTGAACAGCTGTACGGGAAAATACTGGAGTGTCCAACACTAACCCTCAGCCTCCTAGTAAATCCAACACGTTACTGATTTCAAAATACGATGTCGCCTTGTTCTCAAGTTTATTGCATTCACCAGAGTTTCTGAAAACTTGACTTTAACTCAATTGAAAAGCTTCACCACAGGGATATGAACTCATCCGAGATCTTTAGTAGATGCACGTTTAGTATAAATGTGACAAAGGTGACTTTGTTTTTGAGTTACAGCATTTACAAGATCTGTACAACACGTGGCTGAGGTCAAACTCAGACTCGAACCATCCACCATTTTCAGCAGCTGAACCTACGGTTTCAATTTCAAACTACTACATCGCTTGGTTCTCAAGATATCTACTTCACAAACATGTGTGTCTGGCCTCCAGTGGGATGACAATACCCCACGAACACGGAGTAAAAATCTATCCAATCTCTTCCACTTATCCGTTTCAGGGTCGCTGGAGCCCATCCCAGCTAGCATAGGGTGGGAGGCAGGGTACATCCAGGTTGCCAGTCTGTCGCAAGCACAGGGAGAACATGCAAACTCAGCACGGGCAGGAAAACAAGATTACATTAGCCATATCGCTCCACTGAGTCACATTCAGTGATGACTCTATCAAGCGCACCCTGCTGTGCCCACCACTGAATTTCTGACTTCCGTAAAGGAGTCACTGGAAATGGAATGGTTCTCCTGGACTGGTCTAACAGACCTTTTCCACTTGGGTCGGCTCTATTTGGTTGGAAGTACCTGGTACCAGGTTCTCTTTCTGGACCTACTCAGCTGGGATTCCAAGTGATCTGAGGTGATTCAAAAATGATGTCATGCCACCGATTGGCTAGTCGGTGGCATCACTCGATAAGTCACGAGAGCATCTCCTTCACAAAAACCAAAACTGCCATTTTAAAGATCTGGCAATGAGAGAAATGGCTACAGATAAGAAGCAACACTGAGACCGAGTCAAGCAAAGTCGGTACTGGTGTAAAAGAGCTCTACGAAGAAAGCAAGCAGATGATGTCAGCGTTTGCCTGCAGGCCCTCCTACCTTCTCTTTCCTTCTTTTTTAGTCTTTTCCTGCGTCTGTCAATAGACGCAACCTCAGACTTCAGGGTCATGTAGTACTTTCTGATCTCTTGCAGCTTTTCCTGGAGGAACGAGATCCTTTCTGTGCTTGACATGCTGTCCAGCTCATCTGAGGAAAAGTGAAAGTGGACACAGATCAGATTAAATCTCAATTTTAAAAAGAAAAAGAGGTCCAACAATTTACAATTGTTTAAAATCTCTCAGAGCATCCTTCAGCATCAACATGAGGTTACAGTTCAGGTGGAAGCACTTTGTTGTGTTTATGTTGTGCCGTGAAACACAAGTTTGCCCACAGTGGCCTATAGCTGTGTCATTTGACATGTTTGAATTGTCAGTTCAGTGTCAAACACTGTGTGTGTTCGTACCAAGTTGGAAGGTCCACTTGTAGGTGCGTTGAGGGGTGGAGAAGCTCTGTTTGTCTTGTTTGTGAGAAGACGGAGATGAAAAGCTGGGACGAGACTTCTGAGACTTTGACAGAGACGAGAGCCGAGACTGGTCCTCGCTGTCACTACTGTGACCTGGAAACAGTTTACAACACTTTGTAATGCAGTGGTTCTAATAATCTGCTGTGCATCTTCTCATAGGAGTCGTCTCTGCATTCACAGTGCTCTGTTAATCGGCTCCAAAACAACGGCGTGCTCAGAGGGCAGGTATACCGCCGACTCACCTTTATTGCAGCGTTCGTGTTGCATGTAATTACGTCGCACTCAGACATGTTGCTATGACAGCGACCACGCACATCAGGAGGTACTAAATTGTAATGGAAAACCAGTCGATCTGAGCGGGCACTCATGGATCGAGGCCCACGTTTGAGTGGTTCACCATGGATCTGATTATGTGTGGAGCTCCGAAAATTAGACTAGTGGAAGAGAAAGTCTGTTTTTGTAACTTAAGGTAAAAGGTCAAATTTCATACACTATATTAAATATACAGCAAGTAAAATATTTTTTATTTTCATGATGATTTAGAAGCTCATGAAAATCAGAAATCACAAAGTATTAAAACATTTCTTTGGTTAATCAAAAGGATTAACCGCACGTAGTACTTGGTTGGAGCTTACTAATGACCACATAAATATGACGTGGAAACGTTCTGTGGTTTCAGTGAGCTGATGGCACTGCTGAGGTGTTAGTGCAGCACGGGTAGCACCAACACTACAACGGCCAACAGGCTCACTGCAGATAAACTTTGACAGTTGTACTTTTACAATAATAAATATGTGCATCTTACATTTTTGTGTCCAGCTCAAGTCAATTTAAGAAAAATAAAACTGGAAATTAGCAGTTTCACTCCGAGTGTGAAGCACAGCTGGAGCCTAAAATGAGCCAAAATTCTTTTCTACCTTTTCATAATGTTCCTCCTCTGTAATATTTCATTTATGCTATTTGTTACGTCATTTGTTATGCCCTTCATTAGTTTAATGTCTATTTTAACTTCATGACCTGTAAATGATTAGTGTTACATACTTGTTCACAAACTCTGACCTCTGACCTTAATATGAACATCAATTCAATTTGATTTCAGTTCAGTCACAGATCTGAACTCGTCTGAGACTGTTGGTAGATGCACTGATGTATCATTTTGAAGGTGACATTTTTCTGAAGTTCTTGCGTTCACAGAGGCAGCGTGGGTGTCCACTGTGCCCCATCAGCCTTTCTTATAGTCTCCAAGCTTCACTTCATTGACAGACTGATTATCAACCAAAAGTCCAGAAAAGCTCATTAAAGTTATAAATTGATCGGCATGCAAGTGAGTGAAATAAGTATTTGATTACCAACAAAAACATGTCTGCAGACTGCCTGTGGTACTCCATGACCTTAATGTGCTTCTTTAGTCGTATTGGGATACTGATGCTGGAACTGAAACCATCCATGACCCATCTTCAGTGCTGTGGCTGAGGGAAAGAGGTTCTTGTATACGATCCACAGTTGTCCTGTTCCCTTAGCCAAAGCACACGTCCATGCCCAGTTTGCCCAGTGAAGAAGTGGATTCTGTGGACAGTCTTATACATATTACTAGCTCAGTATCAAATTGACTGATTGTGATCTGTGTGCCCATGTTCTGCAATTTGACTAGGTTGTAGTGGATTCAAATACTTATTTCACTCAACGACATGCTACTCAGGTTATAAATTATGTGGCATGTTTTCTATTCTCTCTCTGCATTGAAATAAAACACACTGTTCACTTCTTTGGAAGTGAGCAAACTTACAAATTAAGCAGAGGATGAAACGATCATAATGCAACTTGAAGAGTTCAGAATAACAGCAAGATTGGACTTTTCCAAACGTCATCTGGTTCAACCTGCAGAACAAGTCTTCATCTGATATTTACAGTACAAGCTGCCACTGACCTGCTCCGTTCTTCTCCACCCTCCCAGGCGTTTGTGGTCGTTTCTGGTTCCGTTTCTGTTTCTTGGCTGACGGGCTGGAGTTACAGTCAGTCAGCCTCTTCTGACCTGAAGGGTCAAAGGTCATATCTTACTTGTGATACAATCCAACTCAGGGCTCGCAAAATCG
>NW_005187574.1:904040-909565 GCF_000239375.1 Pundamilia nyererei | reverse complement strand
GGCTACTTAAATTTATTTTGGGCTACCAAAAACTGAAGAGTCCCTGCCCGAAGGGCTACCAGGGACTTTGAAATTTTGCGAGCCCTGCAACTGATAAGGTCACATTTCTGTCTGTTGTACCATTGTGCTCTTACCTCTGTCTTTATTTTCCTGCAACGAGAGAGAGGTGGAGGACGAGGAAGCACTGCCGTCGAAACCAGGGCTCGAGTCTCTCTCCTGCTCGCCCTTCACCACACCCCCCTCCTCAGTGTCACACTTGCGTAGTTGGTGCGCCTCGATGGGAGTGACTTCTGGCAGAAAGGGCCTGGCCTGAGGCTGAGGGAAATGAGGCGTATGAGGGGAGGGGAGGGAGGAATGGATGAGGTGGGGGAGTGGAGGAGGGGCTTGTTGCAACTCATTGACTATAGGGAAGTGATGCTCCAAGGAGGGGATGGGCTTCTCCTTCTCATCTGTATCATCCAGGTCCACCTCATGGCAGACCAGTGATTCTGGATCCATCTGTGGTTCCAGCTCCTCTGTATATGCCGGCTCCTGGGTTTCCAGAACAAGCGAAGCTGTCCCAGAAGGCATGACTGGTACCTTTGTGGCTGCACCTGTAAGATGCTCCTTTGACACCTCTTTCTGTGGCTCTTCTGCTGGGTGGGGCTGTTCCTCTGCCATCACCACTGCCTCACTGCTCTTCTCTGAGTGGAGTGGTAAGGGGGAAGCTCCTGCAACCATTTTGGTGGTCTCCTCCTGCCTTCTGTCAGGACGGGGTTTCTTTTCTGCCGTCTTTTGGTCTCCTGCCTTACGCTTGAGTGCCACGCTGCTTCTTTCCTCTGTCTCCTCCTCTGCCTCCTCCTCCATCTCCTCTGCTTCCTCCTCTTCAGTGGCAGAGTCAGTGTCCGAGTCAGCAGGAGACGCCTCAGGCAGGAGGTGTGGGGTGGGGAGACAGTGGAGCACTACCATGGGCTCGTCTTGCCTCTTAAAGACGCTATGAGGAGAAGGTGATAACGCTGGCGCCTGAGAGCGGCTGGCAGTGGATGCAGGGCTGGGGTTGGAGAGGGGGACTCTAGGGGGTGTTTCAGAGCCTGCCTCCCTGATGTTGCTCCTACGACCTTTCACTCTTGGCGAGGATGCAGGAGTAGTACAGTTGTCCTCATCGGTGGAGGAAGGCAGAGAGGAGGGCACCTGCTGCTCCCTTTCAGGAGGAAGAGGAGGTGGGGTCCTACTCAGACACATCTCTGGAAGTAATTCTTGCCTTAGAGACGTTTTGTTTTCGTCTTGGACAGACGCCGTCTTTGTGACTGGTGACATTTGGTTGTCTTTGTCCAGATCAGCTGGCAGCACTGCAGCTTCCTTTGCAGGATTCTCCCCCTGCTCTGCCTCCTTCCTCTCTGATTGGTGTAATTCTTCATGAGTGTTCTCCTCAGGCATACTGGGACACAAGGCTAAGGCAGCATCCGGCAGCTGAACTGCTGCTGCACAAGTTGCTGTATTGCTGTGAGGAGATGCCATGACATTAGCTAACCCACTTGCTTGCTGCTCCTCTTCTGCTTCCTCTGCCTTGGAAGGTGAGACTTCAGCTCTGCCTTGCCATGGCGATATTTTTTTGTCAGAAGGGTCTTCTGATTCACTTTCATCTGAGGAGTTCCCAGAATCCTCTGCAGGATGGACATTGGTTGGTTAGTTAGTAATTACTGAATGGCTCAATTACTACAAACAGAGCTGTTCTCACCGTTGGATGCTCTGTCCGAGTCGTACATGCCGGAAGTCCTTCTGGTTCTTCTCCGGGGAGTGTCTGCTGAGAGAACGACACATTACTCACAGAGACACACCTCACTGTGATGGTCAATTCAAACTGGACAAATACAGCTTTTCCTGACAGGCATCTTGTGACGTGAACATACACTATTGCCCAATGTATTCACTCATCCACTGTACCACTATAGGCCTGTCTGTAAAGGTTCTCAGTCATTTCCTTTCAAAGCTCCTTAGATCACTATAACCCTACAAACCTGATGAAGCCTTCAGATTACTCAGAGACACTCCATGAATAGGTTTCTCCATATCACCAGGTGCAGTGGTGTATCTGATGCCACTGCATGATGAACTGGGCCTTCAGTTCCAGTCAAAGGAATTCTTGATACTTCGGCATACCAAGTCATTTTAGATCGGTTCATGCTCCCAGCTTTGTAAGAGCAGTTTTGGGATGGACAAAGCATGCTCATGAGGACATGCACGAGCAGGTTTGGTGTGGAAGAGCGTCACTGGCTGCAGAGTCCTGACCTCAACCTGCCAGAAGACCACTGGGATGAATTAAAGCGGAGACAGCGTGGCGAGCCTTCTTGTCCAACATCATTGCTCTACCTCAAATGTACACGACTGGTCAAAAGTTTTAGAACATGTCGTTGAAGTCAGAATATCTTCAAATGCTACAAAGGTAAGTGGTGAACTGCCACAGTTTAAGAAAAAAAGAAGTTTAGGTAACCCAAAACTGAAAAATAGTGTAATTTTCATAATTATACAAAAAGAACACAACGTGATTTAACAGTTTAAAGCTGTTCTGCAGCAAAGGAGGCTGATCAGCCTTGAAAGCTGGTGCTACTAATTCCTACAGGTGTTCCAACTTTTCTGGATTACTTACAGCCCCCTCTGTCTGCATAAAGCAGTGTTGGACACACTGTGGTACCCTCGTCAGCACCAGCTGCAGTACTGTACTGCAGAAAGCAGTGTGTTGGTACAAACATGGTGAGAAAAAGGCAATTAACAATGGAAGAGAGACGGACCATCATAACTCTTATAAATGTCGGTCTGTCCTACAGAGAGACTGCAAAGAAAGTCAAGGTGTCAGTGAGTCCAGTTTCCTTCTGCACTATGAAACAAACTGTGACAGGAAGAGTCTGACAGACCCAGAGACACGACTGAATCAGGTCATGTGATGGCGGCTCACAGGACAACAGCTTCAAGCAGCTTAACAGTGCTCGTAGTAAGAAGGTCTGTTTCAGCTGTGAAGAGAAGACTTCAAGCTGCAGGTTTGACAGGATGAGTTGCAGCGAGAAAGCCAGGCAAGACAAAGAGGCTCGTCTGTGCCATGAAACACCAACACTGGACTGCTGAGGACTGGAAGAAGGTATTATGGACCGATGGATCAAATGTGAAATCTTCAGTTCATCACACAGGATCTTTGTCGTCGAGTAGGTGAAAGGATGGATCCACAGTGTGTGTCATCACCTGTCAAACATGGAGGAGGAAGTGTGATGGTCTGGGGCTGTTTGCTGGATCCAGGGTCGGCGACTTGTAGAGTGGGAGGCGCCATGAACCAAAACAGCTACCACAGCATTCATGCAGCACCATGCAATGAGACTTTTCTTTTTCTAAGACTTTTGCCTGGTAATGTCCTTGTGGGAGGACGGTCAAAAACTCCCATAAACACATTCCTAAATACTGTAGAAAGCATTCCCAGAAGACTTGAAGCTGTTATAGCAGAGCATGGGCCAACATCACATTAGACCCTATGGGCCAAGAATTGGATGTCACTCAAGTTCATATGCTGGTGAAACCAGATGAGGGAACATTTTTGGCAATAAAGTGCACTACTGAGTGGATTTCTTTGGTATCGGCATGCTCTGTACAGCTTACCGTCTCCGTTGGCCATACTGGAAGTGTCAGTCCTGCTGCTTCTGCAATTGGATAGCCCTTCGCTACTTGAAGTTTTGCTACGCCCAGTGGAGCTGTTGGGTGTGGTCCTGATCTGAGGACGACCACGTTTCCCTACAGTTGGCCTGACAGCCGCCATCAGTGCTGGCTTCTCTTCGTCCTTATCGAGCTCGTCTTTGGTCTGTTGAGTGGAAAGAAAACAGTGAGATGACAATAAAAAGGATCTTTGACCTTAGGATGTCCGTTCATCTCAGAGTGAAGCTCAGCAGGTTTTGGTCAGACAGCCAAGGTAATTCGACATCACAGGACACCTGTCCACCAAACAACCTCTCAGCTTTAACACTAAGCAGTCACACAGAAACATTCCCAGTTACTCAACTTTTATTCATCACACGAACCAATGGTTACTTTTCACCTGTATTAATGAAGAAAGCTTTTGATCACATTGAAACTCCATAATTATCCATCCTTCAATTTGTGACGTGGCATCTCACCTTCACCTTCTTCTTCTGCTTCCTCTTTGTTGCTTTTTCTGTAGGCCATATAATTCGGTCAGCCTTCACCCACTCATCATACCTGTGCATCAGATACACAAACACCACCAGGTCACACCATCACCTAACATCCCTAAGCACCTGTGACACCAACTTCAGTTTTTATTTTTTTCAGAGTTTAACGGTGGAGCATCTCTGCAAACATCAAATATTTTAAAAGTCTAAACAACAAAAAAATAAGAAGCAATTTCATGGCCACCACAAGATCATTCAGCAACTCCATGTAAACCACCCAAAAAAACTCTGTCAGCACGTGGCATTTGGTTGCTTGGGAAAAGGAGGAGAAGGGAGCGACTGCAGCTGTGAGAGCAGCATCGGTGTGATGGGAGAGACGAGTGACATGGACACTGTGGTCAGTGTGCTTTCCTACTCTTCTTTCTATCACGTGTTAAAACAATGAGGTGACTGCTGAATGTCACAGGTACTGGCCAAAGAGGCAGAAAAGGCTCAACTGCAATGTCAACACTGTCTCCACGGAGACAACAGGAGGAGCGATACACCACCTGTTCCAGGTAAATATTCGTTAAAGTTGTACAAAAAGCATCTGAAGCATTTCCTGGAATCTTAGGTAAATACTTTTATACGATTTTGTTTTTTGCAGCATTTTTACACAACTTTTTGAAATTTGCATTTCAAGTTATGAAAATGATTCATTAAACATGTTCGTGGTTTTCACTGTGAACAAAAAGCTTTTCCTACTCTGATTTTTGTTTGTGAGGGTGTGCTTAAAAAACAAAACCATACGTGGCAAAGTAAAGAGCTTTTAAAGGTGAAACACAGTCAAAAACCACTGTCTTGCACTGGTAGTATTCATATGCAGTACATATGTAGTATTCACTGTACACAGGCAGCGTGTGTCTGACAGACTGACCTGACATTCCAGCCGTAGTAGTGAACCAGGTAGAACTGTTCACCATTGTCAATGTCAGTCTTCTTGATGTGGGCCTCATAAATCTTCTGAGTCTTTCCTCTTCCGTACTTCACCCTGACCTTCGTTCCAGTTACAGTGTCTCCGTCTTCTTCAGTCTCACTCCTGACACACACACACAATATCAGCAGCCAACATCAGTTCATGCCTGTACTGTATGATTAAGACTACTTTTAGCCCTTTTCCACCAGCACCTACTTGGCTTAGCTTGACTCAGTTTTTAGGGTTTTCCATTAGGTGGTGTTGCCTGATACTGGGTATTGTTTTAGTGTCTGTTAGGTCGGGGTTCCAAGTGAGGTGAGTCAATCCAAAAATGCTTTCCAACAGACTACATGTCACTGATTGGCCAGTCAATAGCATCACTTGATGAGTCGACGGCATCAGAAAAATCAAAACATTTTTGA
>NW_005187574.1:897158-902367 GCF_000239375.1 Pundamilia nyererei | reverse complement strand
ATGTGACAAAATGTGGGAAAGTTCAAGGGGCCGAATACTTTTGCAACCACTGTATGCACATATCTTGAATACAGGAATAGAAACAATATAAGAATACTGTGATACCATAACGTACAACAGAAGTTTAGCTTCTGTTAATATAAAGACAGTCTGAACATGATGGCATATTTAAATCCTTTCACATTGATTTTTTTAAACCGAATAAAGAAAATAATATAACTTACTAAGAACAGTAATAATAAGCCATAGATGTAAACTTCCACCTCTGTAGTTTTCGGATTAAGCTTCTTGCTCATTTTGCCTGTTTTTAACTTCACATTTCTGCATCAGTACAAACGATATTTTTCTTTACTTCAAGTGTAACTTTGTAATTATGTTTTTACACAGACTTCATTTTCACCTTATCTTATTTACTCACACCCATGTTTTGGTTCCTATTATTCATTATTGTTTTGTGTTTACCTGTCTGCTCTCCTCCTCTCCCCCTCCTCCTCTTCTTCATCGTCCTCATCCTCCTCGTCATCGTCAGAGCCTCTCTCAGAGTCATCATTTCTTCTGTTGCTGCGTCTCCTCACCTCCCTCTGCTGCTCCTCGTGGTTCTCTCCTTCTCCTGGTCCTCCTCTCTTATCCAACTTGGAGGAGGTCTCTCTCTCTGCTTTCACCCGACTCCCCACGCACCTCCTCCTCCCCTGAGAAGAGACGGGGCAGAAAACATTTCATGTGCTGAAATACTGCTTCGTTGGCTCAGTGTGAGCTTATGCAGCACACACTGGTTTGGGGTGTCAGCATTTCTGCTGGTGTCGAAGAAATCTCTCACTCTTGGGGATGACTGTCTCTCCTTCACGTCTTCCTTCTCACTTTCGCTCTCTGACTCCACCTCCTCCTGTTTGTCAACAACTGTCTCCACCGTCACCGTTGGTGTGGAGGACTCTGTTAACGCTGCTCCCGCTGCCTTTTGACTGGCTGGTGTGGCAGGAGGGCGGGGGTTGTTGTGATGGATGGTTCTGAAAGTAATGGCTGCAGAGCGGCAGTACTCCTCAAACCCATAAAGGTACCTGACGACACAAATAAAGGGTCAGTGGTCTGTGTGGCACGAGTTATTAAACAGCCTTCCTCTGTGATAAGACTTTGCTACGACCACCCACACAATAGAGCGTTAGCTGTCATACTTTTACTAGTGACAGAGCGAAAACCTTGTATCTGTGTGCTTATTGCTGTAAGAAAAACCACATTACCGATACAACGCTGTGTCGTACAGCAGCGAGGAGCTCAGTGTTTATCGCACAAACTTCTGACTGACTTGCATTTGTGCTGATAAGAGAAGAGGACGCCGTCTTTCAGAATGCATGAACCTAGTTGGTTCATTCTCTGTCCAGTTGCCTGTAAAATTATCTTAAATCCAGCAGCAACACAGTAATGTGTCTCACACTGCATAAGGGGTCATCGACCCATTACTGGTTTTCACTAAAAGAAGCACTTTTCCACTTTTGGTCTTGTCCGCCCAAAGAACATCCACTCCAGCAAACCTTGTGGCTTTGTGTTTTGGTCCAGACCAGCAAACTGCTTTTATGGAGGTGATTAATCAAGTGCGTTTAATTAGCAGCACCTGGTTCATACTTACTCTTTTAACCTCTATGGAAGCAGTAACTTGGTTTTTCACAGGACTGCATCTCAACATGTCTGAAGGTTCTCAGACTGATGAGTTGGATGACTAAGGAAAGAGAAGCGTCTGGACTTCTTTAAGGCTACATCCACACTAATGCGTTTTCAAACAAGACGGCGTTTTGGCTCAAGGAAAACGCAGCGTTTTGAAAACGCTCTCGGAAACGAAGAAGGTGCTTATGTGTCGCAGTGTGGACAGCGAAAACAGACTTTTTGAAAACGATGACGCGTGTTAGTCATATGATGCACACCTTAGCTCGTGATTAGGTAGAGGATCAATAGGAGGTCCACGACCCTTCTAGGGACACTCTCGTAGGGCTTAAAATCTGGGACTCTGAGAACGAGCTCCTTAGAGCAGCACTCGGGCTAATATCACTTCGATAAATCAGCCCATGGATTCCTAATCTTTTCAAGTTGTTTTGAAATGGCCTTATACCCCCTCCCTGATTTATGAGCAGCATCAATCAATCCTCTAGACCAGGGGCGTCGAACTCCAGGCCTTGAGGGCCGGTGTCCTGCAGGTTTTAGATATCACCGTGAGTCCACACACCTGAATCACATGATTAGTTCATTACCAGGCCTCTGGAGAACTTCAAGACATGTTGAGGAGGTCATTTAGCCATTTAAATCAGCTGTGATGGATCAAGGACACATCTAGAACCTGCAGGATACCGGCCCTCGAGGCCTGGAGTTCGACACCTGTGCTCTAGACACTGATGCTTTTACCTCCTTGGCATTATATTAAAACATACCTGAAGGCTGCAGAGCAGCAAACTGCTGGTTTTACACATGGGTCACACTTACAGGGGATCAATTAACACGTTAGCAGCACTGCTACTTACCCTCTTAATTCTTAACACACTGTATATGTTGAACACCTTCTGCATATGATGATGTCATTTGTCACATGCTATTCATGTGGCCATATTCACCTAACTTTATGATCTGCTAAGGACCAGCTAATTGTTTCCATCATGTTCTGATATGATACTGTCAGCAAAGAGGTTATCACCTCAATAAATCAGCCCATCAACCCTAATCTGATCCATCTTTACATGGTCAGATACAGAGTCAGCACAGCAGTACAATTTACAGAGAGGAAATATTAGAAAAACATCAAACACACAACACTGCCTGAAAGGCACACAGCTGCTGCAGGCATGTAAAAACCTTGATGTGAGAAAAAGGATTTGAAAGTCTTAAATAATCAGGCCCCATCTCTCACAGTGCCGCATCACCTCGAGCCCTGGGTCAAACCTGAAGTTACCTTGTTAAGCGCCCAGTTCGGTGTAATGCTGATCAGTGCATCACATGCAGACCTCGACCCAGATCCAAACAGAATCAGAACCAAAAAGAGAAAATTGCTTTCTGAGCAACTTATTGTTCTTACTTTTTGTAGGCAGTCTTGACATTGTAGGACGCAGCAGAGTTGAGGACAGGGATGCCCAGATCTATGTAAACCTGCTTCCACACTGTACCAGACTCAATCTGAAACACATGAGGCAGAGTCACGTCACAGCTAGGCACGCACTCCTTCATGTTCATCAGCTGCACACACAGTGGAACCAATCAGGCACTAAGTCAGACAGCCAAGAGGACCATCAGGAGCTCAGTCCAGTACTGGAACAGCACTCACATGACCCCACATTCACATCAGTCGTACGATCTGGTAGTACGTGTGTCACCTTCTCACCTTGTGGCAGCCTCCCAGGTGATAGACCAACCTGTAGAGCTTGAAGAGGTTAAGGTCTTTGTAACCCAACACCGGAGGCTTGTTGATGGGAGTCCCTGAAAGAACCAGAGACTGTTAGAGCCAAACATCACAGTTTTAGTATTTACAAGACTAAAGAGTCTTAAACCAAAACTGACAAAATGTTTAACAATTGAGCCAAAAAAACCCAAAAATTATTTGAATTATTAGTTTGTTTTTTTAAAAGGAACCTTAAGATCACACCTGAGTAAGTGCAAAAGAAAGCACAAGGTTTGTTTTCAGATAAACAACGTTATTGAACAAAAATGAAGCCAAAATGGTGAAACAGTGCGTTTTAGTCAGTGAACAGGAGTCAGTAGGTCAGTGCCCTCACTGCTGAGGTTTCAGGATGACGTGACAATAACCAGGCCTAGACAGAATAAATGCACCAACTAGTTTTTAAAGCATCATCTTGAGACAGGATGTTTCCAACTTTTAAGACATTTCTGCTTTAAGTGACAGCTTTTTAAGTAATGGTTTAATTACTGCCACCTTAAAGGCCTGTGGGATATGGCCCAATAGCAGGAAGACTGCTCATATTTAACATTAAGCATTCATTAATGGTTGGATTTCTTTGGGCAGTCGTGTAGGAACTGGCTCTAACAGACATGCTGGAACCACTGAAGGCAAGTATATGGACTGGCTCTTACATAGTGCTGAGCACTCAAAGCACTTTATATTCATACAAGTGCTGTCTGTGTACATGTCACACTCCAGTGAATGTATCAGAACGTATCGAGGTTCAGCATCTCGTCCAAGGATATGCAGGCATGCAGACTGAGCAGTCAGGGATTGAACCACCAACTTTCCAATTAGCAGATTGCGAAGTTGTCTCCCGTTCAGACAGTTCATCTCTTGAGTTTGGTCCATGTTTTTATGCTTGACAGATTCATAGGTCAGTGTTAAGCAGCTCAACAAAATAAATGGGTACATGAATAGGCCAGCCAATAATAAAACAGTACTTTCAATATTGCTTCTTCCACTGTCTCACCTCTGTCCTCCATGAACTTGTAGAGCTGCTGCAGGAAGTGGTCTCTCTCTTCTGGATCTGGCTCCTCCTCTGGCTGGATGGACAGATGTAGACAGACATGCAGACTCAATAACAGCACATTAAGGTTTTGAATGAAACTACCCTCATCTGTGTGACAGCATCAAACTCACCTCTTCTTTTATACGTTTCCTTTTCTTCTCCTCTTCATCATCATGCTCCTCTTCACTTTCCTTCTCCTCTTCATTATCCTCATCTTCACTGGAGGACGAGTCCAGGATCTGGCTCATATCCATTTTCCACAAATCTGGAATCTCCTTGCTGCTCAGGAACATCTGGGCTCCTTCTACACCTGCAGAGAGGGAACAGGGGAACAGGGGAAGAGGATGAGGAAAGGACAAGAGGAAGAGTACAAACAGCAAAAAAAAACAACAGAAGATGACAAAAGGAAATTAATGTGGAAGAAATGTGGTTAAAGAGGTAGACGGGTGGGAAAAAGGGAGACAGAAAGAAGAGAGGAGGTGGAAATATATTACAAACTGTCAGAATGAATAATATTAATTATTATTAATTACAAAATTAAAAATGCTTGCAGCTGTCATTGCCACCTGTCAGCCTCCCAGTCCAAACACCTATGGTATCAATTTAAAAAATACTGTTGTCTCTTTCTCAAGAAGAGAATTCACAAACTTGTCAGACACTTGACCTCTGACCTTGAGGTCAAGGTCACCAAGGCTCAACCTTAGCTGTGTCCAAATTCATGGGCTGCATCCTCCTGAGGCCGCATTTGTAGACCGATTACGTCACAG
>NW_005187574.1:894305-896527 GCF_000239375.1 Pundamilia nyererei | reverse complement strand
AGCAGACGGCCGAGTTTATTAAACTCCACCGAGACAGCGGAAGGTGAGACCGTCCCATTTCACAGCCGTTTACTTCCGGCCTACCTGACCTCCTGAGGACCCGGCCCACGTAGACTGCGAAGGCCGGGTCCTCGGGAGGATGCAGCCCATGAATTTGGACACAACTCTTGTCTGTTATCTATTTGAAGCTCCTATGTCACCTCGTTTGGACAACAGTACCCCACTGGCCTTTTACAGCTGAGGGGTGAAAAGCAGACGGAGATAAGGATGCAGATGAATCTGGTAGCTTCAAGCTGTAACTACTCACCTCTTCTGTGGGAGAACTCAGAGATGCTGATGGCACTAACGAGGTGGACGTGTCTCCTGGCCACAGTGTAACTTAAAGAATCAAAAAGAAGGGACAAGAAGAGACGAGTTGAGACAAAGTTCATGGTGAAAGAGTTTGAGTTGATGATTTCAAACACATTTTTAAAGATGTATTTGTGTGTATAAAATTATATGTGAATGGAGCTCAGGGCAGATTCATATTGGTTGCTAAGTATATAAAATAGGTCTAGACATGTCACATGCCTACTGATGTTACATCAGCAGAAATATGAATGAAATTTTGTTATTCGGACCGAGTAGGCAATCTGAATAACAACATTTTCCCCTTCCTTGACTTTCCCTGCTCATTCGGACTGAGAAGGCAGGGCACCACTGAGGTGCTCTGGTTGGCACGCTTTCTTCACGAGGCCATCTGTGTGCTGTTTGCATGTTCTTCCTGTGTCTGCGTGGGTTCTCTCCACATACTCCAACTTTCTCTGACAGTCCAGACACATGCAGTTAGTGGGGTTAGGGTAACTGGTGATTATAAGTCGCCCATAGATGTGAGTGTGAGTGCAAATGGTTTAGTTGTCTGGTTGTTGGCCCTGCAAGAGACTGGCAACCTACCCTGCCTCTTGCACTATGACAGCTGGGATAGGCTCCAGCCCCACACGACCCTAAAAATCGGATAAGTGGAAGAGGATGGATGGATGGATGGATAGAAGGAAGAAGTCGTGGAAATGGAGTAACCAGACACAGCTTATATGGGATGCAGAACCAGATTTGTGTTCGGGAAGAATTACATGACCTCACAGACTTCATGTGAACCTTGACTTGTGACCATGACTCAATAAATATCAAAGTGGACTCACAACTTGCCGTTGCAGAATGACCTGACCAGACACTGATCCTTCTTCACCACCAGCTCATCATTACAGCTGGGAGACACCACCTGCAGGACAGACACACCTGATTGATGGCTTTGCATACAGATTCTACAGAAAGTTCATTTGTGTCGGTCCAAGTCCACACAGGAAGCAGTGAGGGATTCTGGGTTGTCTGTAACAAGAGTTTATTGTTGCTCATCAAACTGATTGTCCTATATTCTGTGTGTGTGATTACAGCCAGTAGAAAACTGCTGTGAGATTTGAAAATCTACATGGCAGCAACATGACTCTCACACACGCACACCAAAGTGACAGCCTCTGACAGACACACACATCCTTTCATGCAATCCGATTTGTTCCTCCCTTCACCTCCTCAGACCCGAACTCTTCCACAGCAGCATTTTTAATTTCTCTTTGATATTTGGTCACATTGGGGCCTGATGAATGTAAAAATAAAGAATTACCAGATTTTTTTTTCCACCTGATTTTTGTTTATAGAAAAATAAGAGACACATATGAGGATATTTGTTTTAAACAGTAGCAGTATAATGACCTGTGACATCAGGCCCTTGTAGAGCAAAATTTAGTATTTTGGTCTAAATAACCCAAAATGTGATGTCCACATATGTGGACGCAGGTCCTAGGAGGTTAAAGTGCAAATGAAACACTAAATGCATAAAAGGTAATAACCAAACAACAAAGGACCACTGACTGTGTAAGTGACACTAGATCCTTGATTTTAACATTAAACTCATTGCTGCAGCATAAAAGCGATCTCCTTAAACCGACTTCATTTCGGTCTCCTTATATTCCCCTGAGTCTCTGTTACTAGTCGGCTAACATAAACTAGTGTAAATCTACAGGGTGGGCCATTTATATGGATACACTGTAATAACATGGGAATGGTTGGTGATATTAAAGTCCTGTTTGTGGCACATTAGTATATGTGAGGGGCAAACTCCTCAAGATGGGTGGTGACCATGGTGGCCATTTAGAAGTCGGCCATCTTGGATACAACTTTGGTTTTTT
>NW_005187574.1:874805-893013 GCF_000239375.1 Pundamilia nyererei | reverse complement strand
CCCACCCTGTATAGACGGCAACCAACCAACCAATCCAGTGATGTCACGTTTCGTACTGACAGAAGATGGTGCTAAACATGTTTTAAAACTTTAAGCACTTCTTTCTTAAATCCAGCCACAGAGAAAGTGTTACATCTGTCAGTTTTAAGCTCCGTGGTTTAAGTTAGCCTTCATACAGTAAGTGTTTCACATCCACTTTAAAACAGGTTTGCCAGTATTTTCCAAGAACTGATATTTGTTTTATGTGAAAGACATGCAAAAGATTTAACAACAATCTATATTTCACATGTGATGCTAATGTGTTGCAGTTTATTACACTTTAGACATAATAAACTTAAGAAATTATTTAGCCGATTGTGATTTGCTTTTTTCTTGTTTCTTGATTCTTTGTTCTGTTTATTATTAAGAGCACACTGGTTTGTGGCTTTATATACACGACTGTAATACATTTAACAATATTCCTAATATTTTGTCAGGGTTGGAAAAAAGCATGACATTTCCAATAAAAATGAAGATGTGCTGAGAGGGCAAAAAAGCCCACTTTGTGGCCAAAGAGGAAGAAATAAGATTAAACGAGAACAATGAACATTTTAAATAACGGACAAAGTAATAAAACCTTCAGTCTAACTTACTGTGTGGACAGTCTAAATCTTCACAGTCCATCATGTAATCTACTCTATTCTTGTGCTGTTCGGTAATCCTGTCTTTAAACACTTAATCACATCTCAGCTGACCTGACAGCAACTAAACAGTCCTTTTCCCCACTTCAACAAGGTAACGTGGATGTTTCACCTGCAGTGGTTAGTCATCACATACATGAGGTAGTTATAGCACCACCCCCACTTTATACAGTAACTGTGTCAGTTTACCAGAGCCAAGAACCAGGTGCTCGACTCTTCTTCGTTTTCAATGCTGCAGACTTGTCCCAGCAGCTCGTCATTTAGCCGCCTTCTGTCCTCATCGTCATCTTCACTAGATGAAGACTCATTGTCTTCATCGGCCCTGAGACACAAACGCAAAAATCAGAACTTGCTCTGCAGCTGGTTTCATAAAGACCATTTAACATGTCCAGAGGGAGAAGGCACATCAACACTCACACAGCCTGAGAAGAACGCCGTCCACCGCGGTTTGACTTCTTGCCGATGACTGGAGTGCCAAAATGTTCTGGGTTCGTCAACGGCAGCTGATCCAGAGTCTGCGAGACAGTGTTGAGAGGATCAAATACATTCAGGTGTTTTTAGGGTTATCAAGACCTTGGCAAAGTGATCCCATCCTGGGAGGACTCACCTCACTCTCTGCAAAATGCCTCTCTCCCTTCAGACAGAGAGACGTTCGACGGAGAGTCTTCTCATCGCCGTCGTCAAACACTGAAAGAAACGCACACACACACAGTTTGTAAACCTACTCGACACCACCACTTTCAATGTTCACACTAAGCTGATCCAGCCTCATTTCAACTTGGAATCCAGCGCTCGTTAACATCCACCCAGTCTGACAGAGGACAGGCAACAGGCATGTTTGACATGTAAAGTCAAATGTCTACAGTTTGCATTCGATTCACAAGCAGCTGGGAGACTACAGATACCTGAGTGTTCAGCTCAACAGTACAACTGGTAAAGCTGCTGACAGAGCTTACTCTGTAGCTTTGTTGCTGTAATACTGCAGATACTAAGAATTATTATATGATGAATAAAGACAGATGTTCTCCTGTGCTCAGACTGGCAGTGAACTCAACACTGTTTATAAAAAGCCTGTTACACTAGAAAACTTAAGTCACCATGGCAGCAGCACTTTGAAGTAACATAGCTGCTTATAAAGATTATAATCCCTGTGGATAAGATTAGAACTAGTTCTGAAATATAATCCAGACCTTAGATCACTGTGTGTCTGCACTGCTTTGATAACGTAACAGATTCATGTTGTGGCAACCTATGAACCCTTTGTTAAATGTTGATGTGTGAGAAACATGAGGAACCAGACTCACCCACAGTGTAGAGGCTGGCATCGGTCAGCTTACTGATGACAGCTTCACTGCATATACCTTCACTGGTCTTCACCTCCACTGTGGAGCCCACCTGAAGCACAGAAAAACCAAATTCAGCCCTTAGACTACAACAACAACAACAACAGCTCCTTTATCAGCAGTTTGACTGTGTTTATTCCAAGTCATCAGGGCTCACAAGGACACTTTCTACACATGGCGGGATATTTTCATTTATTACGATGGTTGTTTCAGACAAACTGCGACAGGGCAGGCTATACATTTCTCCACAGGAAAAGAGGCACTCAGCTAGATTCCCCCAAAAATTTAATCAATGGCAACTGAAGACAAGATGATTTTCTTTAAAAACAAACAAACGTATTATTCATAAAGCACTCCAGAGCCACAGTCAGTTTAATGAAATCAGCATCCTCCACCTTCTGGACCAGTATACTGTCAGGATGCTTGAACACGACTGAACTAACACTTCAGGTCTACTGCTTCTTATAAACCAAGAAAATACACAAGAACTCTGATTTGTGATCAGAACTATAAAAACCTGTCACAGGCATGAATATCATAGTAATTTGGGGCTTTTCATGATTTCTTAAACTGGTTTCCAGGTTGGAATGACGGTACCATATACATCTTTATTTCAATTTAAATAGATCCAAATCACAACAGCAGTTGCCTCAAGACACTTTATTCTATAAGGTGGAGACTGCACAATAATACAGAGAAAACTCCAACAATCAAACGACCCCCTTTGAGTCAGCGATTGTCAACAGTGGGAAGGAAAACCTCTTAACAGGAAGAACCTTTTGTCAGAACTAGGTTCAGGTGAAGTGCAGCCATGTTGGAGGTGACAGGAGAGCCAGGACAAAACACTGTGGAACAGTATCGTGCACATCACCTTATTAAGATTTTTGGGACAAGTCAGGTTTGTCTGAATGTGGAAGCAGGAATTTAGAGATTATCTACATCTTTGTGTCCTTAACACATGAAAGACTCCCTATTCATGTGAACAAACTGAGTCTGAAATATTTGTTATTTTAGAACAAACAAGAACTGGGTGCTCGAGTTTTATTTCAGTGAGCTGGATCTCCACCAGATGCTTTTGGTAGCCATGAAACCTCTGGGATAGTCTGGCTAATACTTGACCGCTGGCAGAAAGAGTTCGTTTCAGTTGGATATTTCCTGTAATGGACTCTGTGAGGAAACCAACTGGGTTTATTGTGTAGTTCAGAAATAGGGCTGATGTTGGGGCATGGAGAGGCCATTCCAGAAGCTCTGATGTGTATCTGAGACGGCTGCAGCTGCACATGTCAATGGACGACTTCTGTCGTGGCAGACTGGTTCTCAGTCAGTGGTGATGAAAAACAGTCTCTCTGCTGTTCCAGCAGATTATAGTTCATGGCAGGCTTGAGATTTGCTTGTTCTTAAAAATCCTACCAATTTCCTATCGTCGTGGGTTTTCTTCGGGACCTTGTGAAAGTGGTGAAAAACGTGTACGTATGTGCAGCTGTTTGAGCGGATCATCTTGGAATCTGCAGTTGTTGAGAAATGGCTCCAAGACATCTTTCCAACTGGTGTTAATCACAATTCTCCTTAGAGCTGACTGTGCTCCTTGGACATTTACCAGTTGGTAAATGGACTCATGCTTTTCTATTCTGAAAAGAGTACACAACCTGCCTCATTCACACCACTTTTTTCTGTGCGCTTTCTACGCAACATTTGCAAACATTCATACTCTGAAGTATGGGTATCTCGCCCAAGGATATACGGCATGCAGACTGCAGCAGACGGGTCGAACCACCAGCCTATCGATTGGTAGGCGACCTGCTCTGCTACCCACACTACTGCCACTCCTAGTAGTCATATTATTCATTTAACCCAAAAAGTTGATTCTGTTTCAACTTTGACGTTTTCACTGGGATACACGTCTCTTCAGTCAGACTGAAATTTTAGCAAAAGGGGGAAGTTTTGGGAGTGACGGCGGCAAGAGAGCGCAAGCAAGCGAGAGAAAAAGTTTTGATGCGAGAGATTTGTGATGTTTATGGTGCTTGAACTGTATAGTTAGTGTGTAGTGTGGTTGTTTTGTGTGTCAGAAACAATGAGGACTCTGCCAAAGGCAGACTGCAGTGTAAACACAGTCTCCAGGTGGAAAACAGGAGCGACACACCTTCATGCCTGCAGGTATCAGGCTGTGATGTGCTCCTCTGTCTTATAGTGGACAGACATTTTTTGGAGCAGCACAATTCATTTGTGTGGTCTCCTATTTGATGCAGAACACCTGATTGTTCTGTAAATTGTATTAAATGGTTATTTTAAAAAAAATGTGCACAGTTTTTTAAAACTAAATGCAAATAGAAATTGTAAAAGTTATGAAAGTGATTGGTTAACCATGTCTGTGGTTTTTACAGTGAAAGAAAATTACAACTTTTCACTCTTAAGTTTTTTTTCTGGTTTTAGATCAAGTGTGTTAATAATGTCAGAATGAAACAACTAAATTCAGACACGTGAGGCTGAAGAGTGATACCAAACAAGGCGAGGTAAACAGTTTTAACAGTCAAATAAAGAAGTAAAATCCAAAGTAGCCAAAAACAGCAGTTATACCCTGACCAGAGGGTTAAGAGTTCAAGTGAATAAGTATCAGAATAAGTTAACAGTTCATCTGCATAATTTAATACTATTTCTGGAGGCTTACCACTGATTCTTTCGCTGTGTAATAAAAGGCTGGTGGATGGAGCAGGTTTCTTTCCTCTGCATGTCAGAGTGTGTTGATTAGGTGCTTTGATGAAGGACTGCCACTTTTGCCCAGATTTTAATAGTGATCACAGGAACAGTGCTGCTCTTTTGGACACTAGAGACATGTTTCCTTTCACTCAGCACCTCAGTAACTGCACCTTTGCTCTTTACAGTGTGTGAAAACAACTCCGGCTCCATGTTAAACTTACGAGCGTAACCATCCCTGCTGCTGTGTGCTGTCAGTCTTCTTGTTGAAAAGCTGTTGTGAAACCTTTTACTCGCTGCTCCTAAATGCATTTCTATAGCAGATCTGTTTTTAGTTGCAAATGTGAGTGAAACCACTTCCATCGTTTAATATATCTGTGCGCTACAGGGCCGTGTGTTAAACCAAGCATCAAAGCAAAGAAGTTGCGTCGAGGACTTTTTATAATAGAATTACTCCATGAATCGTTGCAGCCCTAAATTAAACCATTACTTTACCAGGTTACCAATGTAGCTCTACACGGTTCCGTGCTAGGACATTATAGATGCTTCATGTAGACTGTATCATTTAAAGGCACAGGATGCACTTCTTTGCTATGCATGACACCCAGCTTCAACTATCCATGGACCATCTATATCTATGATAGCCAGATGTCAGACTGGCACTTTGCTTTCAGACTGCAGGCTTGTTTGTGGTTCCTAGAGTATTTAAAAGTGGAATGGTAGGCAGAGCCTTCGGGGCCCGCTTTGGTGGAACCACTTTGGATTTGACAGCCTTTTTACTTTTGAGATTAGGCTTAAAACTTTTTTTAATAAAGCATTTTTTGATTAAGGTGTCCTTGAATCCTCCCGTACACTGTAATCCACAGTTTTCATGAGAGCTATTGGGACACACCAACCTAGTGGGCAAAAACAGTACTGCAGTCCTTCTCGCTCCCGCCATCCTCTGTGTTCGCGTTAGCCAAACTACCAGAAGGTTGCACTGCTATCTGATCCACTAAGCAATGTTTATTTACAGCTACAGGGCACAGAGTATGGCATTGACCTTTGAACCCTGCCTTACAGGCCAAACTGTACCAATCCCTGCTTCCTCACAGCAACCGCGGCTCTCAGTTACCACTCATTTAACCTGACATTAAAAAGATTTGGTCGACTTTATTGTTATGACCCATGAGCTTTTATGCTGAGGCAACAGTGCTAACCACTGCACCACCATTCAATCATTGGCTGAGATTTTCCACACACACTAGTGTATTCTGTATTCTGACTTAGTCTTTGTTAAATATTGACACAGTATAAAATATCATGTTGTTAGTCATCTGAGGTTTCATTAGCATAATTTTAAGACCCATCAGGTCTAGATCAGGGGATTCAAACTTAAATGGCATGTGGGTCATCTCACCGGAGCATCACTTTAGTGCTCAGGTAGTACAAAAACAAACCAACAAGTAAACACCCACAAATATTTCTTAAAATGCAGTTTTAGGAAAAAGTCACTTCAAGAGCCAAAGTGCATTAGATTTCTCCACATCAATATACAGGCCGCAAGTGGCCCCTGGGCCGCGAGTTTGAGACCCCTGGTCTGATTGTTTTTCATTATGTCCTGATATCGAGGAATCTTTTTTTTCCCTGGCTCACTGTTGATATCTGATACATCTGATCCAGCTTTCTGGGTCAGTATTAGGCTAATATTGAATTAGATCATACTGCTGCCACCACACATTTTAGCCCATGGCCGTCTGCACGACAGTAATCAGGTAGCTTTACATTTAATCTGTGTGGTTTAATTGTGAACATTAAGTTAAAGAGGACTTAAGCAAATCTGAAAAGTCAAAATTACCAGTAGCAATAAAGATCATGATCCTCTTACCCTCAGAGATCCTTTGACCTGGTCGTCTTGCACTACCTGGGAAGTACTTTCACCTTTTAGAGTCACCTGAAGACACAGAAAGACAAAGAATACTGATGATTTCTGAACAGAGATGAAGAAACAATGATGTCACAAGACTTTCCCCCTAAATGTTAAAAATAAATAAACCAGGATAAGATGAGCTGAAGCACGCTGTTCTTTATGTCCCTAACAAGAAATCTGAAACTGGAGCACGTGCACAGATGTTTGAATAACAGGAAGATTTAACAAATACACCAAAAACAAACAAACTGTCTATAGGCGTCACCACTCAGGCAATATCGTCAAGTCAGCATTGACAGAGGAAGAGAACTGAAAACTTTGCTGAGTGTTTTTTAGCAACGTTTTTTTCCACAGAGTCAAGTTTTCAAACTGGTGCAACTTCACATCTATACATCTTTTAGCTTCTGTACTGGAACATCATTAAAGGGCAATAAAACTGACACGGTCACACACTCGTGTCCTCAGCCGGGCTGTGGTGGTGGCGGTGCATGCACCAGGCTACAAAAGTCAAGAGGTGCACAACTAGCCAGCGGCTGCGACATGGTTTTGGTGTGCAGTGAGTAAAAGTAAAGACTCCTTTATTGTTGCCGTCCTTGCATTTCAGCAGACCACAACGAATGCATTGTTACATGTTTTCACTCTACACAATAAACTAGCAAATATAATAATATCGCAAATGTAAGAAAATACAGAAAATAGTAAAGTAACAAATATAAAAATACAGTTCTGCTAAAAGGATAAAAGGATATTACATTTGTTGGTAGCCATGGACTGTGAGTGATACTGAATACTGAGCCACGATATGCTGGTGTTTTGCACTGTGATGTAATGTCACATACAGGAGCATTGTAAGGACATCATACTGGATGTCACACAGGGATTTTGCAGGTAGGGCCTGGTGAATGAAGCTCACCAGGTCCATTCACCTACGTTAGCCCTCAGTGTTCTGACGGCCTGGATGCACCTGATGCCAGAGGTCACGGCTTTGAACAGGTGCTGTCCAGGGTGAGACAGTCGGCAGCAACAGCGACTTTCTCAGCTCAAGGACGGGAACGGAGAACGGGTTCTTATAGGTGTACGTGGAACAAGTTCTTGTAGAGAACTCGCCTTCTAACTTTGCTACAATCAGCTGTTAGTACTTAGTTCATGTTAATAACTGACAAAGGTTTTTTGGGCAACATAACATTCTTTCCATTTCCCTAATATAGAGCATCACTTAATGATTTCTATTATTACATCAATGTGTTAACTGTTTAAGCTGGACATGTCCTCTGATGATAGGACACCCACAGCTGGCTGTCTTCTGCAAACTCAGATCTCTTAGGTGACAGTCACAGACGCATTATGGGATGTTTAACCTCCAGATGAAAGACTTGGCCTGCATGCAAAAAAGTGGGTGGATATAAGCCTAACGAGTAAAACATCTGCCACATTTGAATGAAATAGTTAAGCAGCGAGTTAATAAGACAACTTCCTAAATGAATGGCTGCAGCCTCGTTGTAAAGTAAATAAAAGCCCTGGTGTGCAGCCCCAACAGGCTGACGTTCAAGTAATACACTGCTAGAAATCCTGGTGTAATGTTAGAATAAACTCCAGGAGCTGCTGTCAATGATCATCCTGGCTCCAAAATAAAAACTAGCAGTTGCCATGTTACCTTTTAGGTTTAACAAATAAACACATGTGAGTGAGTTGTGTGTGACATTCACAAACAGGGACGGGAATCGAGAACTGTTTTGTCAGTAATCACCCCTACACCGATCACAAAAACGAGGGGAAACGCCTCCAACAGTCAAACATTTGACCTCACAGCAGGCAGTTACTTTGCACAAATGAAAGGTTTATTTTTCAGACAACTTCTTACTTTCACTTCCTGCATTTTTAAACAAGTATCTGTACTTTCTACAGATATTTGTAGAACAGGCTCGTTACTTTAGGTTTAATGAATTTGCAGAGAGTTATTATTCACGTCACTGCATGCCATCAAGCTGATTTGAGCCTAAACAGTAACGCATGAAAGGTGGTCCCGTTCCCATACTAATCTCCAGGGGATGTCACATGAAACCTGATGATGTGTAACACAGTCAGGAAATCAAGTTGGCCGGTGTTTTTCTTTTTGGTTGGCAGAACCGGAGCGACTGCAGGTGTCAGTGAGCACTTCAGCATCTTGCTATCGCTAAAGGTGCAGCTGCTGTACTTCACAGATATAGGCGTGTACATCCACAAAGAGCAGTAAACCCCAGAGCAGCAGTAGCCCAGATCAGCTGATCACAGCCTGCAGAACATCTACAGGAGATCTGACTGCGATTCCCACACTGAGCCACTACAGGCGAGTTTAGGGTTCCCCCACCTGCTGAATCCCACTTTAACAACTGACTGTGCTCATTTTCTTACACAGGAGCAAAGTCACCCTCTGCACTGTAGGACACAAAAATATATATCTATTTTTCTTCTTTTTCTTCTGATTGAAGCAGAGTAAAACCAGATTAAAAATGAGACTAACAGTTTGTATTCATCTTCTAATATTTTATCACTGCATTAAGGCACATAGCTCAGTTAGCTTTGCACAAAACGTCCTCCAGAGACCTACTCTTTACTTTCTTACCTTTCAGAGCCTGTACTTTTAATCAGTACTTCCACTTTTACTAGAATATTTTTTAACACTAGTATCTGTACTTCTACTCGAGTACAGAATGTCTGTACTTTTGCCACCTCGTCTATAAGCAATCAAAGCAATAACAGAATCTGAATTTCTTCTTATCAATCCCTATCCCTACCTACAAGACTTGTGGGTTTGTTGTGGCACAGTGTGCGAGAGACGTACCAGCACACTGTTGCAGTATTTGCTATAGGGGAAGAGCAAAGTTACTTTAGTCAGCAGTAACTGTGCTGTATAAAAGACGTGGGCACAGCCACTGTGATGTCACCACAACTAAAGCGGATATAAATAAATTCTGCATTTGCTCCACTTTTATAAACTGCTGGTTATATCCACCGTCTACATTCAGTTTATGGCTTTAATGTGTTACATCTAAACAAACTTTACATCAGCAGGTGTCCAGGTATACTGAGACTCACACAGCTGGTGGCAACAGTCAGCCTGGTGACTGCTGTCAACCAGATGATGTTTAATACTGGAAGCTGTCGTACACTTCTTAAGCTCTGATTAATTACTTAAACGACACAACGACAGGGAAAAGGCCTTACAACAGAAACAAAACATTAAAAAGTTGTTTTGGTCGTTGGCCAAATCGGGGCATCCCCAGTACTGAAAGGCTGTGATCTGATTTCTTCACAGAGGTATGGGACACGTTGTTTACCATGAAGTAAGTAGTGGAACACATTGACAACACAGGACTAGATTCATATCCAGGTTTTGAAGGAACTGAGGTAAGTAGGCCACTGTTAAGCAGAATTGAAAGCTTAATTAATTAAAAACTATTCCTTTGAAAAATCAGTCCATCCCATTTGTGTCTGACATGTACTCAGGGTCAGAAAGCACAGTGACCCAATGATATTAAGCGGGAAACACTGACAGACCAGACTGTGGTCCTCTGGAAATCCTGATGCTCATGAGGATGAAACTTGTGCTAATCTTACCTTGACTTTCACCATGCGCTTAACAGTCTTGATCTTGGCCTCACAGAAGGCTCCTCTGTACTTGGCACTGACATCAGTCCCCACTGTCAGGTAGGCAGGCTCGTCTGCTACCTGAAATGCCAATACAAACATACACATAAGCAGCAGCTCTCAAGACTGTTTTGAGTTGCATTTGTGAAGTTTGTGTGATGGTTTCACTTTGTCAGTCTGTCATTTGTCAAAAGCCTGGAGAGCACATCCACGAGTCCTTGGTCTAATTCCAGTTTTAGGGAAATGGATCCTTTAAAAACTGATTACTGACGTACCTGTCTACATGATCATCCTGTTTACTGACTATTTGTGTGAAGTGGTTTCTCATCTCGACCTTTACCAGCTTACCTTTTTCTAAACATCAGCTGCTGCCTACATGTTCATTTTGTCTCAGTTGTGTTGACACTTTTCATCTAACTCTTGATGTAATCAGTTTGGTTCAGAAATGTTTCTTCCAAGAACCCCAAACATCAGATAACTTTCCTACCAGATACATAATGTGAGTGAAAGTAATTAGCTTTTTATTAATGGCAATAACAGCTAATCAAGCTAATCAATCTAAAAACCAGAATAAGACATGTACTAATTAGGTGTTTCAGTCTGTCTAAACATGCAGCCGGTCACCAAACAGCTAATTATATAGTGCTACTTGTCATAGCTCCTGACCCTTTATCATGCAGTTTTACAGGAATAATAATGTTGTTGCATCTGATTTAAATCAATCATATGTTTAGGTTAAAAAAAAACCAAACAAATCCCCCACCAAAAAAAACTCAAAGGGATGAGTGGTCTTTGGAATATTAAAAAAGGGTCTTTAAATTATTTGCAAATCACTGTCTTCCGTTTTTATTTACATCTGACACACAGTCCTAACTTTAATTACAACACTGTCTCTAACAAAGCAGTGGAAATGTGTTTACATTGTACAGCAATTGTCTGAAACCTGCTTAGGACTATAAACATTCTGCTCATCACTATAACAGCACAGATGTGCATGTAAAAACGATAAACCGACACAGGAGTCGGAACTGGAAAAGCACAGTTTAAGTCATCTGTGTCTGCTTCCATCTGGGTCTCTGAGTAGGGTTCAGACATGGTGCTTAGACCGAGAACACCATCTTCAGTTTGTGTCGCAGGTCAAACACTCACCTTCATTTCTTCTCGGCTATTTGAGGGAGTCCAGCTCGAAAGATTTGGGATCGCTGAAAGATAATGAGCCGACAGATGAGGTTAAAGCTTGCGGTGGCACTGAGGACAAACAGGGCATAAAGAGTCAAACAGACCAGTCCAGTTTGAAAATCATGCTAAGCTAACCGACTAGCCACTCACTTGTGTTAGCTCAGGCATTCTTTTCTAGCTCGGTCAACCCACTCCCTCCCTCCCCTCAAATCTGCCTACTCGTATCAGTTCAAATATGTGGCCCAAACAGCTCGCAAAAATGTAGCTAGTAACCTTTACTTCCAGTGAACACCGGGTCCCCGGTTTGAAGAAGCGTCGGTGGTAGCTCGGTGATGGGCACGGTGCGTGAGCGGGGCCGGAGAGGGGCGCCTCTTCCCGCTCCGCTCCCAGCCCCTGTGAGTCACGTCGCCATCACAGCTTGCCATGTCAGCTAGCTGGGCTAACTGTATCACATCCACACCAAATCCGCTTGCTAGCGACCAGCTGCTACCACACAACCGAATGCCAAGGCGAACGAAGTCCAAACAGCGGGCGAACGGGACAAGCTGCTCTTCGCTTCGTAGCTACGTCTAGCTAGTTGGCTAACTAGCGACTCAACTAGCTAGTTACGGAGATTTAAACGGTCCGCTAGCAAATGAGCAGCATAGCTAGAGTCAACTCTAGGTCCCACTTGGTTACGAGGTCAAAGTAAGTTTTACTAAACAGTGTGAATCAGTGACACTAGACGTAACGAGAACTGCTGTAGATTTATTTATTTAATAAACGGTTCCTCCACAAAGGCGCCGGAGCTTCACATTTCTTCAGTGCAAAAACAACCCGACTGCCATTCAATTCAGACAGCTCCGACGAATAGCGAGCAAACGGACATCTCCCGGTCTCTCCGCTGACGTCCAGCTGCCCTCGGCCTACCGACAGTTTAAACTGTTCAAAGTTTTAGCTTTGTTCTAGGCAAAATATGAAGGTTTTATACTTACATTCACGGACACAGCAGCTTCCCCTCTCGCTCGGGCTGCAAAGCAATATACGAACAACAAGCTGTTGAGCCTCAAGCTCCGTTTCCTGAGAACACGATTGGCTGCGGTGACAGCAGTGGTCGCAACACAGAAATTTGATTGGTGGATCGATTTCTCATTTTCAATAGGACAGTCTTCACGCGGTATCGCTATGGGCTGATACAAACGCGGCGCCACTAGGGAAATGACGGCACCTGCTGGCCAGTGGTGTAATCAGAAGCGAGTTCAATAGAAAAAAGTACACACGGCGATCACAATTGGCCGTCCACGCTTTGCTCCTGGCTGTAGCGCGTCTCTATTGGCGGAGCGGTCTTCCTCGTCTGTAGCGATATAACAGGAAGCCTTCCCGTGCTGGATTTCTGAGCACCATATTCAATTCACAGTTCATACTACTTGTTTGTCGACTGGGCTGACCAGAAAAATAACACGCACGATTGTGTCAGACATAAAGTTTATACGGATTTTTACATAACCACAAGCAGCGGGCGCTGGTTTGTGACCGCTTTGTATTGCCGGTGACAGCGAATCGAAACAACCGGGAAAAGGCGCTTTATGACGTACTTACGTGCCCTGTTGTTATATGCAGTGTTTTCACATGTACGCGGAAATCAAAGAGGCCGTCTCCTGCCCCTTCCTAATTCGCTGGTAACTCATGACTTGAGAACATACAGTGCACACTTTATTAAATGTGATTTGGTTCGCTGTATGAACCACGCTCTACAGCTTGACCGGATAGATGAGCTGCAAAGACAAAACGGTAGGCGTTTGTTTGGCGTACCGACGCCACAGGAAGACAGCACGATCATGTCGTGGTGGTCACAGAGAAAGTGACGCTGTCATAGGTCCAACTACACCAAATCATAGGCCACCAAACAACAAACACGCATAAATACGAAACAGTTTGATATTATTTATTGTTAAAAACATCCCAAACACATTAAAACATCTCATTTGACCTGCTAATCGTATTTTGCATTCATTTTTCATTAGTTTAGAAAGTGAAATATTTTTGTTCAAAATGACCTCACTTTGTGATGGAGGTCTGGTATATACAGTAGCGGTTTTAGATACGGGCGACACGGGCGGTTGCCCGGGGCGGCATCACGGGCCTCGGCAAAAAAAAAAATGCTTGTACTCATGCTGCCCCGACGTCAGCCAGCGCATACTGGGAATGGCACAGGCACCGATCGGTTTTCTATCGCCCATTTGCTGGGAGTAAGGGCGCCCTCCGTTTGCGGCACAGAGAGGAGAGGGCGGGGCGGCGGGGGAGTCTCTGGCTGGAGCAGCATCTAATAACCAACTCGCAAAATAAAACAAAATAAAAACAAAACAACAAACACGAAAACACCAGACATCATGATACTGACTTTATAACCTAACTTTATCATTTGCACCGATGTTTTTTCAAAATTCTGTACGCGAAAAGTGAGCGCGAGAGCCCTCGGTGCACCTGCTCGCTGCTGAAGTCAAAGTAAACTTTATTGTCATCGCCGCTACTTACAGTCCAGTATGTAGAGAGACGAGACGACAAGGCTGCAGTTACAGCGGTGCAAGTAAACAAACAATATATATAAGAAGAGTAAGAAAATAAATATACAGTTTAGGACCAGGAGTAAAGGATCAATAACAATTTAAAATTTACAGTTTGATGATTTAAAGTCTCACACAAGCCGTCGAAAGGGGAGGGGCCTGCTGCTTCCAAATAGAGCACATTTCATTCATAATGTTGTAAATCCAAGCTCATCATGTATTCATGATTTGAATCCTGGGTTGTGTGAAATCCCAGAAATGCACCTTAGACAAAGAGAATCTGTGAACTAAGGTCTGTTAGGTTAAGTTGTGGCGATCCTCCAGTTGGGGGATTTCTAGAGGGAGTGTTCGCCCAGGGCGCCAAACAGGCTAGGACCGCCACTGTGTATAAACCTACTATAAAACCACTAGTTAGTAGTATTCATGTGGTTGGAGCTCTGCATGCAAACAAGTTTGTTTTCCATTGATGTTGTTTGTGTTTATTTAACCAATCAGCTGACTGAAACACTGAAAACTGTTTGTTCTGCAGCAAAAAAGTGTATTTGAAAGGTGGAATTAAAGTTTCAGTGCTTTTGAGATTGTTTGGATAAATACTCTGACAAAGATCAGTTTTTAGTTTAAACAGTTTCTCATCCCTAATGTTTTTTTGCACATTGTACAAACCTCTGGGTTCTCTCCAAGTCACAACAGATTTATAATCACTGTTTATCAACTCTCTGCCAAAAAAAGTAGCGTGAACTTTCATTCAACTTTTATTTTCAAAGCTGAAATTCAAACCAAATACAAGACAACAGATGTGAAAGTTTATGAACTATAAAACCAACAAAAGAAACAGATGCGCCCGTCAGCAGAGGATGAGTTTACATGTTGTCTTCATCCGAGTCATCCTCTTCTTCCAGAGAATCCTGAAACACAAAAAGCAGTCACCTGAATGCACTGCCCACCACATGAAGTAGAACGACTATGGAAATACGTTCTCTACTCAAGTCAGACACCAATATCAAAGTCGTAAAAATGAAGGCTGGTTCCAAGAGTCGATCCTTACACATTCACAGGTTATTAGGTACAAGCTCACGGCGTGTCTCTACCTCCGTCCAAAAAACTGTTTTGGTCTGTACTGTTAGATGTTCACAATGGATAAAATGAAGCCCTCCACAGTCTGACATCTAATATCTGCTGTGAGATCCAGCCGTCCGAGACGTTTGTGGCCAGACGCCAACGGGTGACATCAGAGCAGCGTCACAGTGGCCACATCTGTTTGTGTTGGATGGTCTATCTGCTACAAAGGATTTTCACCCACCTTGGCATATTTTTCTGCTTCCTCTCTGACATCTTTGGGTACCAACTCGTGTCGTCCATTTGTGACTGTAAGAGAACACATGTCACCATGGCAACCACAGCACTAATGAAGAATTACTTGGAGTCTTTTTCCAGCTTGTCTTAAAGCTCAACATTATTCTGCATGTTATGCTTCTTTATTTGTCTCATTAGCTTAATGTGGCCGCGTGCAGCTCATGGATTGGTCAGACAGCCAAGAGGCAGTGACATCACAGGAACTCAGTCCAGTGAGCGAAACCTTCTGGATTGTCATCATCCCTACATGATGAAGGCGTCAGCTGACATCACTGTTAAATCTAGAAGCTTCACACTAAAAGTAGAGACAGACAAACGAGTGGACAAGAAGCAGAGCACTGATGGTTCTTACCTTCTCCAACCCAGCTGAGCTCCAGCTCAAAAGCCTTATCCTTAACCTCATCGTGAACAATGTAGATTCTGCAAACATCAAAATACAACAGAAGACAGATACACCACGTGTGCAATGTACTTTAGACTTGCACTTTACACAGTTCACTTGCAATTTTTCTGCACTACAGGACATGGGAGTTTTAGTTCCCACACACACACACACACACACACACACACACACACACACACACGACAGTTCAGGAGTTCAGAAAAAATGAGTTTGGAAGTTGCTCACTCACATTTTGGCGACCTCTTTAACCAGTTCTCTGCATGTCATGTCCTTCATCTGAGACACACACAGAGGGAACAAGCAAAGATGGTATCAGACACACTGATCTGGAAACTAATATTATTCATTAACTATTAATCTGATTTTTTCTTTTACAACACAAATGTCCCAGAAATATCAGAAACGTAAGTGAAAATGTTTTTTAACTAAACGTGTAAAAATGCCTTTAAACATCAGTGACGTATGTGCAGAGAATGTTTTACATTTTAAAAGAACAAATAAGCAATCAAAATATGCAGATCTCAGAATTGTAAAGAAAAGGTTGAAAATAGACATTTCTTTAATAATTATGCTGGAAAATGTGTCAAAAAAAAAAAGATGCCAGAAAAACGTTTTTCTTTCTTTCTTTTTTAAATATACTGGTGGTGCCAGTGCTGCGCTTCAGCTCCCAGTAGATGCAGCTATGGAAGAAATGTGAAAATCCCAGGTGATTTCAGAAAAGCTGACCTCTGACCTTGCAGTGACAGTCACCAGGATTCAAAGCTGTTTGAGATTTTGTTTGGCGTTCTCACCCTGACCTTGAGCTCGAGGTCACTCGACACATACCTCAACAGCCTTTTACGGCTGCGGTTAAAAAGGTCAATATCAAAATCACATCTTGAAACTACTCGAAACTGTTTTTACGTGAACCTCAAACATTATTAAATTGAACCTTTTGACTTTGTTTTAACCTGAGTCACAGTTGAGGTCAGGATCAGCTGCTTTACAGACACTGACGCCACCAGCTCACATGTGTTAAGGTGACACGTCTTCATTATCTTATTAAAGATCTGTTAGTGCGAAAGCTAAAGTCGTGGTTATTTGACAGATGAAGAACTGGATCTAGAATAAGAGTGCAAACAGAAAACTCATGTGAATGTTGCAGGTTCAGACTCACCTGCAGTTTTTCAATCTCAGTCTTGGCAGCTTGTTTTGCTTTTCCGATGGCACATCCCCAGTAACCCTGCGCACAAACACACACACAGTGTTGTTACTGCTGCTTTAACCAACCTGGGTTCCCACCATATACAGATGTGAGAGCAAACTCACGTATGAGATGCCGGACGGGTCGACCATGTAGAGCTGGGAACCGTCGTCTTTGTCGTATGAGCCAAGGATGAAACTGAAAGAGCAACAACCAGAACACAGACATGAAGGCATCGATTTATTACTGTGCTCCTAGAGTGAAGGAGGGGGACCGTGATTAATAATAATACTAATAAATAAGAAAAACTACAACATTTCATTTATTATGTTCCTGAACCTACAACTTCCTGTCCACTTCATTCAAACTCAAATTCAAGAGGTGACCTGAGATTTTTTGATTTTTTTAATGTCAGAAAGTCTTTTCTTTTGGTTAGCTGATGTTTACAACAACGAGAAAATGCCTCCCACATAAAACATGAATCCTTTATACATTTTGGGGCAACCCTGTGATTATCCTAACTGCATTAGTGTTTTTAAAATGGAGATTTTGTTGCTTTAACCATTACAATGTGAACATCCACATATTCAAGAGAAGGCATCTCAATCGAACATACATCCAAACGTAGGTAAGACACCAGAACAACTGGGACCAGGGCTGTCAAAGTCGTGGCCCCGGGGCCACTTGCAGCCTGTATATTGACAGTTTGTCCCTTGAAGTAACAAACTGTGTTCGATTTGTTTGTTGTTGTGTGCAATGTTAAAATGTTAATGACAGAGTCGCACACTAACGTGTACACTTATGTCTGCACTTTGATTCTGTTACAGACAAACACAATGACAGCAGAGGTGCTGCCACGTGTCTGTCCAGAAGGAGACCACCAATCATTTAAGTTTGAGACCCCCGACTTAGATGAATAAACACCAAAGGAAAAAATAAGAAAATCCATTTCTGGAGCAAGTTGTGTTTAAATGACCTCCAACTGTTTGATAAAGGCTTGTGTGTCAACTATATGCTGCTCCGCCTATATGCTTCCTCACCCTGATGGCCTGGAGAAATTCTCTCGACTCTCAAAGATGCACTTAACTCATTCACTGCCAGCCATTGGCAGTGAATGAGTTAAGAATGAGAGAATCCTTCACATGAGGAAAACATACATTTCCACAAGGAGAGGCTCTCTCTGTCACAATCCTCGTCTTTTATTGACATGCACATCCACACAGGTAACCAACTAACTCTACGCAGCACAACACTAACATGACAACACTGATTGTTTACTCTGAACACAACACTGGGC
>NW_005187574.1:863031-872530 GCF_000239375.1 Pundamilia nyererei | reverse complement strand
GTGAAAATACCTCGTTGATGCCAAAAGGTCATTTCAACCAAGCTACATTCAACTACAGCAGATGAGTTAAAGCAGCACAAGCCCACACCAGATGCCACTCCTGTCAGCTACGGACAGGAAGCTGGGGCTCCAATCAAATCAAAGTGGCTCACCTTATTAGCCAATAGGAGGGAAGTGTTGCCTGGTGAAGTGTGAACATATGTTTCACTTTAATTTATGCTCTCTCATGTGCGCGCTTATTACTTGCTGTGATTCGATGCCTCAACACTGATTTCCTAGCTCAGCTGATCAGTAGCTATTAGGGGACAAAACAGTTTTTGCCCAACTGCAAAGTCCATGTCCTTGACAACAATCTGGAGCATTTATAAGTTTGATTCTGTGTTTCCTCAGGTGGTTGCTATAATACAGAACAAGAACATTAGAATACAGAAGAACTGACAAAGACTTTTTAAGCTTCCAGGCACGGCCGTTTAACACATCGATCCATGGAAAATACACTGTTCCTCCAAGCATCCATGCTAGTAACATAGCTGCATGTCACATGATACAGCAGAGGAGCAGTTTTTAACTTTTTTCTTGTACAACCTGGAGTTTCAGACATTTGGCTGCAGAGCCACATGTGACTCTTTGCCCATCTTCAGTGGCTCCCTGTGGCTTTACCAAAATAACTAGACAAATATGAATACGGCTTATTGTGTAACATTTGAAATGTTTATCCATCACTGTTGTGACCTTTTACATTTTCTTACTTTCAAACTGAATAAGCTACGATTCCAAAGATCCTGTTTTATTAGTAACATATAATTACTGTTTATTTTACAGCTGGAATTTCATGAATAACACTTTATTTTACTATTATTATAATGACAATACAAAATTAAAATACCCGATCATAGAGAAAAAAATGGTAACAAAAGACAACAGGAAGCTGATGCGTTACCTTCAGGGGAATGTCGTGTCCATAGTTTGATCTGAAGTTAGAAGCTTCTTCTCTGGCAACTTCAGCGAGTGAGCGAGCATCAGCTAATAGGCCAGCTACTGCCTGTTGAGAGAGAAGCTTTACTTACACATATTCATGTCACAATAAGTCTGTGAACACACAAAATAAAATGTTTCACAAACAGAACGTGGTGACCATTTCAGAAAGTGATATCCTGCAATTTCCAGGTACAAACATCTCTAAGTGAGACGGTGAGCTGCGGATGGAGCGGGCCAGAAGAAACAGCGTTTCGGTCTCATCGAAAGCTTCAGTATGTTCAGCATCTTCAACATCCAAGAGATCATTTGGATCGCAGACTGGAGCAGCTAGGGATCGAACCACCTTCAGATTAGTAGATGACCTGCTCCACCTCCTGAGCTCCTGCTACACCATTTATCCATCTATCACAACCAGTTGTGATAGAGCGAGCTATTGTAGCTCAAACTGCAGAAACAGTTCATGCTGGTTCTGATACATGCTGAGCACATCCCCTGCTCAAAGTGCCGGCCATGGGCATGTGAGCATCAGAAGCGGACCACGGTTCTTTTACACCACGTGGCTGGCTGGGATAGTGCGCATGGTTTCCCTGGGAACACCTGGCACCAGCATACACTACGGGAAAAAGGGAAGCTGGCAGAGGCAGTGTGACGCTTTGGGCGAACTTTGGGTCCTACCCTCTACAGCACCTTTTCCACTACTAACTACTCAAATCAACTCACCATGGCTTGCCACGATTCAGATCAACGGGTTTTCCATTACAATCAATTACCACCTAATGTGCATGGTCGTTGTCATAGCAACGCATGTCCCGCGATATAATTAACGCTACAACAAAGGTTGATATCAAGAATATAGCTGCTGCTCGCTCACACAGCAAAAACCATCAAGCTGGTGCTGCAGACACCAAGTTAGCCAAGACAGCTGAAAGCTTATCACTTTGTGTCAAAGGTTGTCTTTTTAGTCTGGTCTATGAGGCAATGTCGCTTTTGACACTATCCAAAACAAAAAAAGAAAAACAAAGATGAGCATGAGGACAGGTTTCTTTGCGCACCGATGCACACATTTATGTAGCACACTGAATAGACCTGAAATGTTTTTGACGGCTTGTGTGGTTACCATGCCAATGTGTCTGTCGATGTTAAAGATGCGTTTGTTGGAGCCCTCCTCGTACAGTTTAGACAGGACTAGCTTCTCCACCCCGAACACCACCCCATCCTTACAGCGGATTCCAATGGCTGTGCTGAACATCACAACATGGAGACATACTTGAACATTTGATCATGACATGTCTGGAAACTAATCAGAATTATTAGCACCATTAGCACTCTGGGTTAAGAAGTCAGTTGGTTATCAACACTGTAGAAAAACAATTGTTTCTTCATATTTACCCACCACATCACATTCAGCGGGGTCTGGTTTTAGTTTAAAAACATAGAGACTGACCTGCTGTTCTCTACAGCCTTCATGGCATACTCCACCTGAAACACTCGACCATCTGGAGAGAAGGTTGAGGCCGACAGGTCATACTGCAAGACAAAACAGAAATAGCAGCTTCCAATATTAAACTAACTACTGATATTAGTAGCTGGAAAGGACAGGTATATAATCAAACTCACACTTTCATGTGGCCTTAAAGTTTTAATTAATTAAAAAAGAGGGATGACTGACTTGTAGTCTAAAATCATTTGCCCAACTGCCAAAACATGTGCAAAATATATTCAGGGACTGTATACCTGAACCCTCTGAGGAATAACCCCAGACTTAGCTTGGTGTGTTGGTAGAATTCAGGAAACTAAAGTATATTTCATTCTTTGTGTGAACTGGACTACTTATATTCACTTTCACCTCAGGTGCACCAAACACCTCATTGGTACCCTGTTATCTGACAGTAGCAAGGTAAATGTTTATGTTTTAAAAAAATAAAGTTTTTTGTTTTTTTAGAAAACCTTTGTTAAATAAAATGAAGCCCAGTGATAAAAAGTTACTCTTCTCATAGAGAGAATTTAGCTGGCACGCAATTCTGAGTCATTCTGAATCCAGTTTGATGGAGGCTAACATCTAAACACACAAATATCGTGAATTCCTGTAATTACAGTGATAAAACGGATAATTAACGCCACAGTAGAAAGCTTTTTTAATCCTTATAAATTGTTAAATTGACAAAAAAATCCTGAATCGGGACTAAATTAAACTACTTTCGATTTCAGTTTAGCTTCTGTTAGCAGGCCTCATTGTGACTCAGCAGGCTAACACTCTAGCTAGCTGCAGACTGAACTGAATGAACATAATTTGAACTATAAAAGCAGAATATTTTCCGGAAAACAGGACTAAAGACAGACTCATAAACGTACGAGTGTACGTAAGTTAAAGCTTCTTCTCAAAAAGCCCTGAAACACTCACCCCAGTCCCGATAGAGCTCATTTTAATACCGACTGTAAATTCTATGCATAGGTCCCATAAAGCGCTCTCAAACCACTCTTCCGGTGCCTCCTCACGCGTTTCACACAAACTTCCGGTGACAGCCTTTTACAATAAAAGCTTAAGTTACATTAAATATAGTTTTTAAAGCACCACGGTTAGGTGTATTTAAAAAATAAATGTCTGACAGATGATAGCTAGATATGGCATGGCGCTGTAGTGATTCATAGACTCAAGATGAAATAGTGAAAATAAATAAGTAAGCATTTCTGGAGGATTTTAAATACATTTAAGTAAATTGTACGTGGTTTTAAATATTTTTTTTTAGCAAAAGATTATCTTATATTACAACAAACTCAGATGAAGATTTTTATTTACCATCTAATCTTTGTAAACCATAAGATAAGATAAGATGCTGTGAAGGGGATTTTCTTATTCAAAGAAACAACTCTACAATCATCCATCCATTCATTCTAGTCTTCTCTGGTCTTTTTTTTTTTAAATCCTTTTTAAGAATTGTTTGGGAATTTGCCCATTCCTAAAGTTCTTTCTATCGCTCTGATAAGTTTCTTTTGGTTTTTGTCAACCAAATCTCTTTGACTTTGGACCTCATATTAAGAGTTTCAGTGAAAAATTATCAAATGCAAGTTCAGCAGTTGGACTAAATTCCAAGTCTGTATTTTTCGGCTTGTATTGGGCTGAAGCAATAACAGCTGAGTTCATGTAACACTGATTTCTATGACAAGCTGGTGCAGTCTACATGTGGTTTGTGGACTTGGAGAAGGCATTCGACCGTGTCCCTCGGTCGAATGCACCTGTGGGAGGTGCTTCGGGAGTATGGGGCGGTAACCCTATCCTGGGCAGGGTGAACTGTTCCCTTTTTGCTCTACTCATAGGGCTCTTTTGAATTACTTTTTGTCTGGTCCCTCACCAGGCAAGATAGACCCTGGTGGATTTTGATTGTTTGAGCCAGGGTTTTTAGGTGCCTGCTCTCAAAGGCAGTAAATTGTTTTATTTGACTGGATCATTATTTTCATTAAGTTGAAGCTCCAAGAATTGAATTTGTTTTTATAAAATTTCAGTTTGATTTTTGTAACAGGCTTTAAATCTTATGCTGGCACTAGCTTGGCCAATATTCAGACTAGACATTTATTTTCGTTTCAACATATCTGAAAAATTCAGCATCTGCCATGATTAGTGCCTCTGTTCTGCCTTTCAGTCCAGGTTTCTCCAGTAGGATTTCTTGATATCGACCACTTCATCTATCTGACGACATGTACAGGAGGATGCACTGGTGCGCCTGTACATGTCGTGCAGGGACCTGTCCTTCCGTATTGCTTCCTCTTCTTGCTCCCCTCTTTCCTGGGTTTCTGCTGCCTGAGATGTTCAGTAATAGGTCAATACAGTAATCTGATGTATTCATTGGTCTGCTTCATGGATTCTGGCCACCTTCCGTCCACTTAGCGTAAGGGTGCTGGATTTGGGTTGAAACTCTCCCAGCATGGTAAGGAGCCTTCTTGTCTTGATGTGAGTGACTTCTATCGCCTCCTTTGGCCAGCTTATTCTCCCAGCAGGGTACCTGACGATCGGCAGGGTGCAGATGATTGCTCAGATCTTGTTCTTCCCATTAAGACGTGTCTGACTTCCAGAAATCCTACCAGTGACTGGACAAAGCTGGACTGAAAGACAGGCCAGAGACACTGATCATGGCAGCACAGGATCCATACCGGCTGGGGTCTGCCACACCAGGTAAGACGACAGGTGCAGGGTGTGCAAAGGTACCTCTCAGACAATCCAGCAGGAGGGTGCAAGACGGGCATACATGGAACGCCATAAACGTGAGCATAGAAGTCCCGAGGTCAAAATGGGACACGCCCTATTTATTTCGTTTATATTATGATGGATACAAATATTATGTCTAACCAATAAAAACAAGTTGTTCAGAGATTATTTGTAAGAAAACTGTAAAGTTTTATTGAGTCTCAGTACGATCAGGGTGGATTACAGACCTGCTGAAGTTTAAACAACTAAAATGTTGTGAATTTCATAATCATCTTTTATTATTTTTGTTTCCTTCTTGAATCAGCAGAAGCAGCTTTGGTCACACAAGATTGAAAAACATTCGTATACAGTTCATTAAAAAATAGGGATAAGAACAGAAACTGTTTTCATTTGGTGACTTAACTTTTTCTTTTCAATGACCCATGAGGAGCCACCGATCAGCGTTAAGGCAAACAGAAGCTCCGCTTTCGATTAGAGTGACAAACGTCTGATAAGTGAACAAAGAATCTACAATGAGTGATGAAGATCGTTAGCGTTCATTAGTCAACTAATACAAACATGTACAAGTTTGTGTTTGTTTTTCTATAGTGAATTTACACTTTAACAGGAACAGAGAACTGGACTCAAAACGCCGTCACACAGCAGTAGCAGCGCCACAGGAAG
The DNA here is from genome assembly GCF_000239375.1 of Pundamilia nyererei. Taxonomy (NCBI): domain Eukaryota; kingdom Metazoa; phylum Chordata; class Actinopteri; order Cichliformes; family Cichlidae; genus Pundamilia; species Pundamilia nyererei. The sequence goes on along the minus strand of NW_005187574.1, from coordinate 866,688 downwards.
TCGATACACATTAAGATCCCCCTGGACACACAAGCGCCACCAAAATAAACAGAACCGAAGAGGCAGAAAATGCAAACGGCAAATCAACAGGTGAGGCCATGTGTGGCACAAAAATAACACAGCGCACACACACTTGTCTTTTACTGACTACTTTTGTCTGTTTTTGAGTCTTTAAACTTTCAAAGTCAAAACATGAATCTTGTTTCCAGGTTCGTTAAAACACTGATAGAAGTTCAATGAACAGCTACTAACCAGACACTGTGGTCGACTGAGGGTTTTTTAGAGCACAAAAAAAATTAAAACCCCCACTAATAGGAGTGCAATGCATCACAATACAAGCCAACAGTAATACAACTGTCTGATTTTTCCTTCTCTGGTTAAAGCAGTAAGCTTGTTGAGCTAAAGTTATGCTGCTGTGCACTAAATAAGACTCAAAAAAGACAGAAGCGGCCTTGAGATGGAGGCTGGTCACCAGCAGAGACAAACTTGGACCCGTGAGTACAGATGCAGCAGACCGGGTCAGTATGCCCTCCTAGGAGTCACATTCACTTGTTTCTCTTTTGACCTAAAATCTTTATTTACGTTTTGAAAAGGTGACAATTTTAGACTGAATCTGGTTTATTTAACTTCACAAATTTACAAAAAGCACAGAATGTCCAATCATATCCAGTTATAGCAGAATCAGACTGAAACCACAGAAACAGCTAATTTATTAGGACCTCTGAGGGAGCAGTCTTACTCTGCTGGTTATGGTGGCTCAGTAGGGCCAGTACAGGCGCTGCAAACCAGGCAAAAGAACAGTAGGACCAATACTTATGCTGCTTGAGAAAGAGGAAGATGATGAACAGGACTCGGGGCATTAAACAAAAACAAGAAAAAAGACTGTCTTGTTAGTGATGATGACAACAGACTTCCTGTCTTTTTTATTTCAGACTCTTTCTATTTGTCTCCAGGTCCAGTTATCTTGGCGTCGGTTTTCTGTCCTTGCAGGTTTCACCCATGTGACGGGATTGTCCAGCTGGAAATGGGCGGGACAGAAGCCAGGGGGCATCCAGCTGGATGTATGCAGTATCAAACAGTTAAGTGTTTCCTTTCAGGATGCCCAGACAGCCCTGCAGCAGCTGGAGGTTCCCCTGCAGGTGAGACACGGTAATAGGTAAATGGACTGGTTCTTGTGAAGTGCTTAATACTACAAGGATGCAGACTGGAGAGGCCAGCCAACCTTTCAATCAAGAAGGCAGCCTGCTCCTCTCCTACACTACAGCCACCTCACATAATGAGATCAGACACTCAGCTGAAATGCTCTTTTAACGGCTGGTTTCTCTGTATACTCAGTACCTTGGCGTGTTTGAGCTCAAGCTCGGCCAGCTCCACCAGGTTCTTCCTGAAGGCTGCCACTCGCCTCGTCTTAAAGTCTATGAGCTCTGTTTGGAGAAGAATGCACTGTGAAAGCAGACCGCACACACATCCAACACTCCTTCACCTGTACGCTGACATAGGAGGAACAAAAAATGACCTTGCTTGGCAGACTCTGAGATTTTCTCAAACTTGTGGCAGCAAAGCTGCTGACTGGTCTCAGCCTGCAGAACATCTCTGTTTTTGGCCCGAGCCTTATCTAGAGCCTTGTTAGCGTTCTCATAGTCGACCAAAGCCCGACTCCTCCGGTACAAGAGATCCTGCGAGGGGAGACATCATCACATTAACTGCGATATTTAACAAAGCCAGTTTTTTAACTGGTGACTTCAACTGTCAATCAGACCTTTGCAGCCTGTGACTCCCTCAAATAATATTTCAGCAGGTCGGCCAGCTTCAGGTCTTCATCTGCTGCAATGCGAGCTTCAATTTTCTGTTTAAAAAACCCCCCAAACATGGTCCCAACATTAGAGTTACTGGGGTAATAAGATAACAAGGCAAACTCCAAATGTGATCAGACATACCCGAGTTTTCTCGAACAACTCTGACACTTTGAGGAAGAACCTTAAGGAAGAAAAAGGCAACAAAAGAACAAGACAGATGTGATGCAGGTATGTTTACAACCTGGCTCTGTTCAGGACCAAATACAAGTGTTAGCAAAAATCATCACATGAAGGCAGCTCCAGGTCAAGTTCAAAGACAACATTTGTTCATACTTGCAGAGGTCTGTGGAGTCCTGTGTTCCTAATGTGTAGAGAGATGAGGCAATTCTGTTGATGTCATCAGCAGCATCTAAACAGAAAACAAATACGCGGACATCAGCGTCACACAGTTTTCCTTCATATAAAACTCCAAGTCTCTGTTCAATGAATTACTCGAGACTCTAACACAAGCCCTGAACCTGAGCTTTCAGCTCATGCCACAGACGCAAACATCACTTACAAAAGTAAAAGGCATTTAAAAGATTCTTACTTTTGTGTGATCGGATCATTCTGTCAGACTTGGCTGAAGCATCCTTGACTCTGTTGTGATATTCCAACAGAAACGTCTTCTCGTGCTCAAAGAAATCATCCACATCCTACAGGTGCAAAAACAGCAACTATCAATAAAGAGAAAACATGGAAACCACATTTGATTGAGGTGGAAACTAGTTCCTGGGTCTTCACCTTGACTCCAGCCACCAAGACACCATCTGCCGACTTCACCACATTTTTAAAGAAATCTTCCAGTTTCTCCTTCTTGTTCTTCCCTCGTACACTCAGCTTTTGGCAACAAGACATGAAAAAGAAAAGAAAGATGAACAACACAGAGTTAGCAGGTATAGAACACCTCCGTTTTCTGTCGACCTGCTTGTTATTCCTAGGAGCACCACGAGGTGCTGTGCTGACTGACGACTGGCTCTTCGAGCTGCTCAGAAATCCTAAAAATGAAATGAATCCGGTGTGATACTTACATCCTGGTTATACTCCAGGAAGACATGGAAATTGAGGTCTTTCCTGAGCACAGGGTGAGCCGCCACACGACATAAGAAGACCTCATGCATGGCTACGGTTTTCTTAAAGATGGCAAGGTACTCTCTGTGCAACAACACAAAAAGGGGCGATGTGGTGATTAATCCAGCAGGTCAAACAACTATGAGGACAACAACTGCTGTGTGCTCACTCACGCCTCGAGCTCCTGCTTCATCTTTGTGAACTCCTCTTTAGTCATGGATCCCTCGCCCTCGCCCAGCTTCTGCAGCTTCTCTCTGGATGCATCAAAGTCTGGTCTTGGAGGTGCTGGGGGGATCTGCAACAACACGCATACGGCTCTACACTGAAGCCAGCTCACACTCTTTCTGGCCTCTGATGCAGGTTTGATAACTCGGTTGCACGTGCCTGTCTGCTCTTTTGCTAGTGGCGATGTAAGCTGGCCCATCAGTTTCCAGATACTGAAATATGTCGTTCAGATACTTGTACAGGCAGATGTTAAATCTGTCACTGCCAGATAACTAAATTTAACAGAGAATTTGGCAGGTTAAGACTAGGAACCCTCTTACTAACGTCCTGGGCCTTTTCTCTTTTGCTCTGCCTACAAATAGAAACCTTTCTTGGGTAAGAACTATTGTGCGTCTTGCCTGCGTCTGTTTACTTGTTCTTTTCAAACTTGAGCCTCATTTATTTATATTCTGATAGAAATATGGGAAGCAAGCAGAGCGATTCGAACGTGCAAACAGAAATTAAAATATAATAAATAAGAAAAAAA
>NW_005187574.1:857933-862340 GCF_000239375.1 Pundamilia nyererei | reverse complement strand
AGCTTAACGTTATTCTACGTCTTAGAATGGTGACTATGGGTGAAGTGAAGTCCTCAGTGCATGCTGCTCTTACGATGTATCCTGCGTATTCTTCATTTTCCACAAAGGAGTCATGCAGCCAGATGAACTCTTCATGCTGTCGGACCACCGAGAACTCGTTCTGCTTAAAGTTGGGAAGCGTGCTCTGTGCAAAAAGGAAGCACATCAGCAGTGTGCAGCTTCAGGTCTGTTACGTGTTGTCGAAGTTCAGGTCTGTCAGCGTATCTGACAGCAGTCAGTCTCACCTTGGTGTGAACGGTAAATTTGACCTTGTCTCGCTCACTCAGGGCATCAGAGATGTCAACCTGCAGCATGGCGTCTGTTTGAAGGTCCACGTTGACTGCACGTGGCTGCAGGAGGACAGAGACCGTGTGTCCAACAACGCAGTGAGCAGTACAGACACACAACAAAAGCCAGCTGTCAGTTACAGTGTACTCTTCACCTACATCGTACTGTGTCACAGTACAGAACTTTGTTTGTTCAGAAGTTAGTTCTACTGATGACTTTGCATGCATATGCCATGGTCTCAGCACACAGCTGGAGCAGAGAGGATCTACCTACCAGATGTTTGAAAAGTAGTCTCACCCAAAAGGGGCAAGAGCTAAAACCAATGAACCGAGGCGCAGCATCGAGGCCCAGTGTAAAGTAAAGAAACTGAATCACTAAAGAAAAACAACAACAACTATGCAGCGTGAAAAAGAGGCCTCATATGGAGAAGGAACACAAAATACAGCTGTGTCACCATCCCAGTTCAAACGTCCTGGGACACTGCATTAAAGAACATGTAACTGCACATCCATCCGATCGTGTGCTATTGGACTGACACCTCAATTTCACTTGGCAACAATAAATGAATGCCATAATTAGACAGTGACAAGTATCACACACTCGAGCTACAAAAACGACAGCACACACCTTTCTGACAGGTGTGACAGCTGCCACGGTTTTAACAAGGACCACAAGTACACAGTATAGAAGTCCAGCTATAACACCGGTGTCTTAATAATATATCTCTGTTCTATTTCTTATCCACAAACCAGAATGTAGGTCTGAGACACTTGGATCTCCTGACTGTGTGAACCTTACTGCCCTCACAGAACAGCTACATCATAAATATACTGAAGGTGCTCAGATGGGAGTAAATTCACAACTTTTCTTGCTTTTTCTTTGTTCTTGTACAACAGAAATCGTCTGTTGACTGAGGTCAGGTTCAAGACTCATTTTACTTTGTCCCATCTTTCAGAGGGGATCCTGAATTTCCTCTTTCTAAAGTCCATAAAGCACAACATACTGACAAGCCTGCATGCACACCATGTTCTTAGGAATAAATCTATAAATCAAGCTGTGACTGATACATGAATCAGACACTTCTGTAAAAGACTTCTATAATATCATTTAGTGTATGTAACTGTATACATGTGCTTCAGAGTAAAACAACCTTTAAAAATAATTTTCCAGCTTTACTAAACGATATTACCATAAAACTTCCACAGTTCTTTACTCAACATGCAGCAACAATAAACCTCTGGATGTGTATTTTGGACATCTGGGTACTTTCAGCTCTGTACACACGTCAGGATGGAAGAAAAGATGGAACACAAAGCACCTAAATTATTTACAAGATAATATTTAGATTCGGGGGACAGCAGTGGTAGTTCAACCTGAACCACAAGCAAAGTGCTCGGTTACCAAGTAAGGTCAAGAGCACTGAGTAAACTATATTTAAGGTTGACTTTGGGGTTTTGTTTGTTCCATCTGTCTGGATTTTAGACTGCTGGTCCCTGTGATGATGAAAGTGTTTCTTATAATTCAGAAACATGGACACCTTTATCCAACATTGTGGAATTTTGGACTGAATTGCCCTCGTCGAGCTTCGTTGAGAATAAGAGATTATCCAATTAGAATCGGAGCAGCGTTTCAGTCATGTGACAGCTGATGGTAAAACAGCAGCGCTAGCAGCACGTACCATCAACATGAACTTCACTAAGTCAGTGGTTCGTTAGCTGCCATTTAAACTTTCACTGTAACCGTTAGCCTCGTTAGCTCTCGGTTAAGCCCAAAGACTGCAGCCGGGTCATCATCTGTACTCGCGGTTTGGAGAACCAGTCTGACCACAGCTGACAGGCTAACTGCCCATTAGCAATAAGCTAAAGTTAGCCTGGACAGCTAACTTCCCTAGAAAAATGAGCGAGCTAATGCTACCCAGCTGATTTAGCTGAATCAAACACAGAAGAGCGTCAAACTCCAACACACAGGCACACAGGTGAAAAGACACAAGGTGAACAAACAGACAGGCAGACGGACAGCACTCACTCCCCGGTCCTCCTCGGAGAGGAAGTCGGGTCCGTCGTCCAACCCTTCCTGCTGCGAAGACAAAGAGCACAGGGTTGTTTGTTTAGTTGCACACCGACCGTAACACAAACGCAAACACAACACAACAGCCGGTGGAACCTCTCGAGCTCACCGAGCAGACAACACAAGAAAAACAGAAGAGACAGAGAAACCTACCATCATGGCTGCAAATGGGTGGAGACAGGAAGTGGAGTGACGTCAGAACAGTCAGGCGTCGTCGGGCGGATTTCATGACTTTAATTCAAAACAAAATACCTGTAAAGAAAACCTACTTTTAAACAAACGAAACTAATATTAGAAAACTTAAATAAAAATAAAAGCTATAAAAATTAAATAAAAAAGGTAGAGCCAGCTTCTTCAGAACACGTTCCCTCACATGTGGAAAGTTCCTTTTTTGGAAGAACTTTGCCTCCAGTTTTGTTCATAATGGTTCTGGACATACTTTCTATGCATAACCAAGTGACGACGGAATTTGGTGGCTTCATAATCATCTCTGCTTTTGCAGATGATGTTGCTGGTGTCATCAGGTGGTGGCCTCCAGCTCACACCAGTGAGTGGCCAAGTGTGAAGTGGTGGGAATGAGAATTAGCACCAGGTCTGAAGGCCATGCCCCTTAGCCCGGAGCATGGAGTGCACACACAGATAAGTTGCTGGAGGAGTTTAAGTATCTGGGATCATGTTCACGAGTAAAGGGAGTAGGAGATTGACAGGCAGACTGGGGCCATGGTTGCAGTGATGCAGATGCTGTGACCTTCTGTAGTGGTGAAGAGAGAGCTAAATGTAAAAGCAAAGCTGTCAGTTTACGAGTCGATCAAAGTCCCCACCCTCACGTAGGATCGTGAGCTTGGGTTGTTGAGATCATTGATACAAGCAGCAGAAATTAGCTTTCACTGAAGGGCGGCTAGTCTCTCCCTTAGTTAGGCAGAGGCCAGGAGTTAAGCTATTTGAGAGGAGCTCATAGTAAAGCTGCTACACCTCAAATCAAATTCCCATTGAAATTGTATTTGTCACATACACAATCAAGCCATACCATAGCCCTGGGACAGACTGGCAACCTGTCCAGGGTGTACCCTGCCTCTCACCCTGAGAGGGCTGGGATAGGCTCCCCCACCCCCCTGACTCTGACAAGGATAGATAAATAACCTAAACATCAAAAGGAGCACACCATTGAAACACATAAAAGTAAGAAAAATGAGATAAAATGAAGATTTTCGCCTTCATTTCTGCCAGACAATGCTGAAACGTTTCTAGCGGCTAGTGTCTGTCTCTGTGTCTTCCCTGTGTTTCTCGTGTCTGCGTGTTTCATGCTGCCTCTCCGTCTCTCCACACAGTAATGTCCCTGTGCTAGTTTCTCCCCTGTTCTCAGTGTTAAGCTCGTGTGTCTTCATCTACGTCTTCGTCGTGCTTCCTGTCTTATTTTGATAGTTCTTGTCCTGCACTCACTGTATTCAGTTTTGCTTCCTCTTTGTCTTGTTATGTCAGAGGATGAGGCTGGGGAACAGCTGTCTTCTCAGCTGTTCCCCAGCCTCATCGTTATCCTGCCTGTATTTAAGTCCTCAGTGTCCCTCTGTTTGGTGTCGTGTTCTCCGTGTTAGTTGTCAGGTCAGGTCTAGTCTGTATATGATTGTAGTTCTAGATCGCCTTTTATTTCTTTAGTGTTCATGTATTTTACTTTTAGCTTGTTTCTCCAGCAATAAAGTTGCTGCTGTACGTTTTCCGTCTCTGAGTCCTACATTTGTGTCCTAGCCTGACACACAGCTGACAATTAGCAAAACAGTGTGAAAGAATTCCAGATCAGACGTTTTTAGTTCAACATACAAGTGAAGATGTTTGACCTTCCATCTGGTTTTATTTAATGCAGTCAGAGAAAATCTCATGTGCTCTTCATGCAGCTGAGTACACTCAGTGTTAAAAGCAGAATCTGTGCAGGTCTGAGATCAGCAGCTTACTGAAACACCAAACTGAATGCATGTTTCTGCTGACATACAGTGACACAGTTACATGGATGATTAATCC
>NW_005187574.1:852729-856103 GCF_000239375.1 Pundamilia nyererei | reverse complement strand
AAGGCGCTTCATACTGTCAGGTAAAGACAATACAACAGGACTTCTGGGGCTAATGGTTGGGTAAGATCGGAGCAGTGCCATCATAACGCTACGTCTCAGCACAGATGTGTGATTACCTTAAGGATGAAGCTATGTTGTATTTATTGTGTTTGAACATATTTAACAGTAAATAGCCACAGTTCATTTTAACCTGAACGGCAGGTTGTTTTTCCTCAGCTTGTTAGCCAGCTCAAGACAAACTGTAAACATAATTAATAACCGAGTAACCTATTTGATTGTATTGTTAGCTTTGGTTGTTAGCTACTTACCAATTTTTGTGTGTGTATGTGTGCATTTTGTTTTTTGTTTTTTTGTTTTTGTTGTTGTTGTTGTTTTGCAACTTGGAGTTAGCATTTCATTTTGAACAAATTAAATTGAATGTAGCCGCAGTAATTTTCACCTGGCAAACAGCAGCTAAAACGTAACAATTCTATTTAGTTTAGCTAATGTGTTTTTTTTATTAGAACAAGCTTTACTTGCTGTTTGCTTCTCAAATTAAGTAAAACTGCAATGTCATTTATAATAGCTAGCCTTTTTGGTTACAAAGAACCTGATGTTTTCTCACAATATTGGAAATAATTATAAGTGGTGTTTTAATTTACTTTATCTTAACACAAAATCGATGAAAGGTCTAAACTGCCCCCAATTCTTCCATGTTAAATATTAACTTTCTAGCTATGTGTCATTGCATCCTTTAGATCATATTTTGACATATTAATATTATTGGATAATTTGCACAAGTTGAAAACAAATTCATTTGTTGTGTGGTTACACATGTACACATGTAATTTCTCCTACCCTACATTTAAAAGAATGAAGTGTGTTCATCTTCATCTAGTTATGAGCAGTCAATCTTTTGGGGCTATTTATGAAATCTCCTTTAGGGCCACCAAAATTCTAGGGCCGGCCCTGTGGGCCACACAGGAGGCGGGGTTTATGAGCCATACTGGAGCCAGACGCCAGGGGGCAGTAGAGACTTTCGGGGAGCTGTTACGTCGTCCATGTTTTCTACAGGCTCCATATCAGGCCGTACTACATTAACCAGAATCCTTTGCCTCTGCGTCGAAATTTTGCGAAGAGGTCAAATCAAACGGATAAATGGCAGTCAGTCAGCGCGCGTTGTAGAGTCAGGTAAAGCTGCTCGTAGTTCTTTCATTGAGACGTTTAGTTTCGCCGGTCAGCACTGAGTGCTGCCGGGTGGTGCAGCCATACATCGCCTGTTACAAAACGCAGCCGGTTGTTGCATAACACAACAACACAAGTGATGATAAGCTCACAGTCGCCGTATCCTGTTCTTTATTAGCGTCTTTTAGAAACGAGACACCAGCGAAATCCGGTCTGAGGCAAAGACACTACTTGGAGCTGTCTCGGCAGGAACTGCTTTGTGATTCATTGAGCTGACCTGCCGCTAGCTGCTCAGGGTGAGTGTCATAACACGCCGAGCCGGCTTAGGTGCACCAACACAAAGATGCTTAAGAAAAGCAGGAGACTAGTGCTTTCACTGTGTAATATTTTAATCAAGTGGCAAACTAGGTAGCTGATATTATTGCGACAACATTGCATGTATATTGTTGTTTTATTTTTAGACAAATCAGATAAACTCCAGTGATCTCCAGGCCAGGTGATTGACATGTAACTGACATTTACTATTTAAAAACAGTCCCAGTTTCTGACCGTAAATAAAGGACAGTCTGCCCTCTACGCGCAGGTGATGCTTTCAGGATCACTTACAAGATGTTTTTTTCCTCTTTTTTTGGTGCTTAAGCCGTATCAGCTGAAGTTGAACTGGGGCTAGACTATACTCCTGTTCAGTGCCAGTTTATATCACAGTAAGTCGGTATAACCTTACTTAAACAAATCATTAACATTCATTTCTTTTAAATTGCAACCTGATAAAAGGGGAGTGCTTAAAAGATCCAAAGTTACACAGTAACAGCAATAACTCGACACCCCTACTGGTGAAATGCTTCCCCCTTTAATGAGTAAGTAAGTTTTAATTCTGCAGATAGAATTACAAAACATAAAAAAGGACCTATTTTACACATTTCTAGCTCCACGTTTTTATTCTTGGGCATTTATAGAGCTCTGGGCAGTTCAAAATAGTCCATATTTGTCTTATTCTTGTTGGGGTCCTTGGTAATGCACAACCTGTCTGAAGCCTGAACCCTCACCAAACTAAGATGCAACCTTCTGCCGTGATCAGATCTCAAATGTAGATTCATATTAAGAGGCACTTTTCTTTTTATGTCAATTCAAAGTGCCTGATGTGAATCAGCCACAGTGAATCAACACAGCATTATTCCGAGTTATCAATGAATGAAACACTTCTTTAGCACTTTGTTGATCTCCTCCCTCGTCTTCCTCTTGCAGTGACTCATGGCTAATCGGCTCCTCAAAGTCTCCTCTCTAGCCACAGCAGTACTTGCCTCATCTGGATTTTACCTTTATAGCAGTCACCTGGACCTCAGTGATTTAAGTGTGATCCGCTTTGGACGAGCTGTGGCGACTGTGAGTTACTGCACAACACTACTTGGAAATTTCATATTCTAAAATGCCTTTAATGATAATAGCATTAAGTCCTTACAAGTCCTTCTACTAGGCAGCTATACTGGTAACACTTCTGTGAACTTGCTTATGTTGAAGCATCTTTGTATCTTTACTTCATTTGTATTTATTCAGCACCCAAGTTGCTAAACAGTGAAAGTACATTTTGAAAATAAAAATTCGAAATTTAAAACTACCTTAAGTAGAATTTAAAACAGTTTCAAATTTCAAAACCAGTACACATACAATCTGACACTAAAACAGGTAGTCTAAGGAGCTAAAGAAAGTATAAGTTTAAGATGTTTCAGCTCTCATCCCAGGAACGTCTTCAGTTCTAAGACCGAATGATGGAGAATCCCAGGTGGGAGCTGTCCTTTAAGAGGGTCGTTGGCCCACTATTGATCATGTGGCTCACCACATGAGCCCAGGCGTAGGTCCGCAGAGGTTTTGGTGAAACCATTGTGAGACCATGCCTCACACTGTTATGTGACCCATTCAGATCACCTGATGAAACGTCTTGAGGAAACTCCAGTTGTTTTTTCTTTCCAAGCTCCTTAGACTACCATGACCTGGATAAACAAGAACCTACACAGACAAAGGTAAAAGTTTCATCAGGGCGTTAGTGGCTTAGAAAAGCAGAAAGATTAAAAATAAGCTTTACCAAGAAATTTAAACGGTTTTACAGAGTGACTGAAGAAATCACTCTACAGTCTAAACTGTAAAAGCCCAATCACCTTTAGGGACCATGCAAGTCTTTAACAAAGTCATGCTGTAAAATGTGTTCATGAGTC
>NW_005187574.1:849618-850879 GCF_000239375.1 Pundamilia nyererei | reverse complement strand
CACTTTTCTATTGAGGATTTAACAGGTGGGATAGGCAGTGATGGTTTTTAACTCTTTATCCCATAAAGACAACATTTGATGACCTCCCTGTGCCTTTAGTGTATGTCAATAAAAATGTTCTTTGTTGAGCATTAGAATTTTTTCTGGGTTTTTCTAGTGGTTACTGCATAAGCAGAGATCACGCTCACTAATATCTGATTCCAACCCAGTGATTTTGTTCTTTGAGCAGGCCTGAAATATGACAGGAACTCCTCAGTTCACAAAAGAGCTTCAAAGGTTGCTCCTAGTAGGCCTTCAAAGGGTTAAAAAGAATTTTAGCTGGGAAGTTGTGGAAGATGGTTGTTCCAAGCTTCCTTGAATTTCAAACTAGCATTTGAAGCTAAGGTTTTAACAACAACGATGGAAGCTTTTAGCTTGTTCTTTCTGCATTACCTCATAGCCTTTCTGTGTTACCTCTTTACTTTTCTTAGTTTCTCATTCAAGCCATCAAGTCAGATTTATTCAACACTGTTGGTAAGTGATTTGAGAATTCCTGCATAAATCCCCAAATCATTTTAGGGCAGGTCTACAGTGCATCCAGGAAATATTCACAGTTTGCCTGAAATTCTTGAAAATTTGTTAAGAAAACTAAAGTACAACATGCATATAAGTATTCACAGCCTTTGCTCAGTACTTCATTGAAGCATCTTTGGCAGCAGTTACAGCCTCCCATGTTTTTGAGTACGATGTTACAGGCTTTCACATCTGTTTTTGGCCAGTTTCTCCTCGTCTTTGCAGAGCCTCTCAGGTCATTGTCCTGTTGAAAGATGAACTCTGCTCCAGCCTGAATTCCTAAGGTGATCTGAAGGCTGCATGAAGTTTAGAGGTCTCTAGTGACTGCAGCAAATTAACATAATCAACCATAAAACAATAACTATAAGAATAGATCACAGAAGTCATGTTGAATCAACACAAATTCAATCTTATGTGAATACTTTGGATTTACTGGGGAAAATTAAGTGAGGAGGAAAAGAAGAAATCACATGAGCTCACCACGTGTCACTGATGAACTCATTAAAATCAAGTAAATTCAAAGAACAGTGTGGGCTTTGATGGAAAATGTCGTGCTGCTGAAAACAAGCTGTTATAATGTGTAGCTGTTAATAATTAATGTTAACAAAAGAATTAATGTTACTAATGATTCGGTGTCCAGCCTAACAGACCCAAGTCAGTGTTTCTGGCCCGTGTACATTTGCACTGGGATTCTGATATTTTAAATATT
>NW_005187574.1:845466-847763 GCF_000239375.1 Pundamilia nyererei | reverse complement strand
GTCCTGATAGAACATCACCGGCTGCTTCCAGGAGAAAATCTCCCTGTTTTCAGCCTGGCTGCTTTCATCATTGCTTCTTTGTCCTTATAGTTAAAAACCTTCATTGTGAGTGCTGTGTTGTTGTTCACTGTGTACACCTCTCAGTGATATGACATATCACATCAGCCACATGTGCTGACGGTGAACCTGCTCTCATCCGTGAACACCACAGAACGTCAGTAGTTGTGAAAGACTTGGAGCCACACAGCGTTCCCGAACTGTTTCTTTCTTCCTTTAACGTTATGGCACACACAACGCTTGCAGCTCGGCACCTTTGGTTTCTCCGTGGCCAGCTTTCTGGTTGGCTCCACACTTCACTGCCTGTCCCCGGTGTCACTAAAGAGGGAACAGAGCTCATCAGTGTGATTCCTTCCAGCTTGTCCTCAGCCTCCGTGGCGCTGCCCCTCGAGCACACCCCTGCCACAACGGTATTTTATGGAAAATTCCAATCAGGCTTCACGGTGCCAGGCAGTGATCACAGGACCCACTAGAGGAATTTGGGCCCTCAGGCCACGCTCACAAAGTCTTTCTGTTTGTTTGGTCAGAAACTGGAGGTAATTTTGTACGGCTCTGGCAGTGCTCATCCTGTTCCTCTTCACACAACTCGCTGTCTGTCTGCTGGAATCTCTTAATGGTCTTGAGACACTTTTGGGAGATACAATAAATGGTTTAATGTGCTGTCCTTGAGCAGCTGGGCTACTTGTGTAACCTCTATAGCAGGTGTGGGGAACTCAAGGCCTCAAGGGCCGGTCCTGCAGGTTTTAGATCTCACCCTGGGTCAACACACCTGAATCACATGATTAGGTCATCACCAGGCCTCTGGAGAACTACAAGACATGTTGAGGAGGTCATTTAGCCATTTAAATCAGCAGTGTGGGATCAAGGACACATCTAAAATATGTAAAAATTGTGTATGTTTCTGTTCTGTGTCTTGTGTACTGTTTGTTTGTATATGTGTCTTTCTTGCTGCTGTTACACCCAAATGTCCCCTTGTGGGACAATTAAAGGATTATTCTATTGTAAAACCTGCAGGACACCGGGCCCGGAGTTCCCCCACCCCTGCTAGGATCAGGTGTCGTCTATCCTTTATTGTTCCTCATTGGGGAAACTCAGGTGTTCTAGCAGCAAAGTGACAGGCAGGCGTGCAGATTCACACAAAACTAAAGAGTAAATAAAAAAACAAGAAGTAAGAGGCTAGATCATCAGGAGCTTCATCAAAGGTGTCCACTTGATTTTATTGACTGTTTAACACATAAAAGTTCTAACCCGCAAAAAAAATCGAATAGAATGAAGCCAGGAAAATACATGTTTATATTGACTATTGTCTTAAGTTGTGAACATTTCTTATTTAGTTTTTGGATGTTAAACTGTTAAACTATGTAAAATCATATATACAGAAGCAAGAATGTTCTGATTCCCATTCACAGAGTTATTCACAGCATTCTCCTCCTACCACAAGTACAATGTAGGGTTAGCACATACGATGACTTAGACCTCAGAAGGTTAATAACTATTCTTCCACTTTGCAGTTGAAAATCTCTTCATGTCATTTGTTTGTTCGTCTGCAGACAGCAGTCATCAGCTACGACTATCTCACAGCTTTCAGACACGTGGAAAATGGCACAGACGAATACTGGCACCTCAAGTCAAAGGTAGAGAACCACTTTGTTTCTTTAGAATTGGGGTGGGTGAAATGTTGTTGTTGTTGTTGTTGTTGGTGATGAGCTGAAGGTGAACCAGACTGCCCACTGTTCTCATCACACTTCTTTCTCCTGTTTGTGAAACTTGTTCCTCGACAAACTGAAGAAGGCATATTTAACTATTCAGGGACATCATCATCATCACTGTTTTGGAAATGTGGTTTTCAGTACCTATTTAAGACTATTTTCTAACTTTGTCTGTCCAGAGATGCAGAGAAAATACTATGTAATGTTTTTAATCCTCTGAGCTTGAACCCATGGCAAGATTAGGGTTGGGCTTTAATGTAACCCTGCAGGCTTTTTAGAATAATAAAATGACTTTCTGGGGGTTAAAATGAAAGAAGGTTTTGATGTGTGTCTGTTTGAATTGTCATTTATTGTCCTTTGATTTCAAAGACTTGTAAGAATCATGTTCAAAACCAGGAAACAAATATTCTGACAGGAACAGGATTTGGTTTTAAAGTTTCAGAAACAGAAAATCAAAACAATTCGCAAGAATCTTAACCAAACCTTTTCACTTATTCATTATTGGTATCCGGTTGTTCAGTGATGACGTGA
>NW_005187574.1:840576-844760 GCF_000239375.1 Pundamilia nyererei | reverse complement strand
CGTTTGATATATGGACCTGCAGCGGAGTTTAGACCCAGATACGGCTAGTGACGTCAGACTTAACGACCGGATTAATGAATTCAGTCCATTTTGGAACAAGTGAAGCTCTGTGAATACTTGTGCATACACTGTAAATCACAGTTAAATGTTCAGTCAGTGCTTAAAGTTTAAACAGTGGAGTAGGGCACACTCTGCTGGACAAACTATGTGACGAGCCCATTTCTAAAATACCTCAAAGATTACTTTCTGTAATCTATTACCCATTACTAGACATGATCCAGACAAATGGGTTAAATGACAACGTTACAAATGAATCCAGATCAGTGGGGCAGTGACCAGTGTTTGTTTTGTTCACTGCATACAGACCTTGTTTCATGTTTATAAGGTGACTTTAATCATGACACTGTTTTTTTTAAAGTTGACATGTTCAAATTCCTTTGAATTGTTAGTCTGCTGCGTTCACATTTGTGCTACAATGAGCAGGGTTTGTGTAGCTTCGGAGGAAAACGGTGCCACACATGGACAATACTTTTATTGTACAAAAGGGCGAGAGTGCAGTGGTAATTTGCAGACTGCACCCAGGACAGAAACATCTGCATTATACTGCTAACAGAACTTTAGCTCTTTGCTAGCACCTGCACAGACAGCAAGCTAACGATAAGCTAGCAAAGAACCCAGAGTGAGGTTAAAGCTGAGTGAATGACGACCTCAGAACAGATAATAAACAGGGGGAGGAGTCAGACTGAAGCCTTGATTTCTAACTGTTCACTGTGGATAGTGTCTTTGTGCTTCTAGCATTTTTGTTCAGATGTAATCACTAAGAGACAGATCACGTGTGTGCATATTACATTACTTTTAAGAAAAGTGCTTTGTGTAATATGTGTTTGCATTCGCTAACAGTATTTCCCACACTGAGCCCAACAAAGAGGGGAAGTACCTCCATCATGCACAAACATTTGACCACACAACATGCAGTTAATCTGCACGTATATATTTACTTCGATATGCTGTTTAGCAATGGTGGCAACTTTCAAAGCGGAGCCAGTGAGAACTGATAAGAGGACCTAAAAGGAAATGAATCCATGAGTGATATCGATAATGGAATCGGAGTCGCGAAATTTTTTACTTTTTTTTAAAGACTAGGCTTAAAAAAGTTTTGGCCAGTTGATGCGGCCATAGTCTCAGACGGCACTGAGCATTTTGTCACTCGCTGCTTTTCTCTCTCCTTGTTTTCATCCACAATGATCGCACTTAAACTTTAGTAACTGCTAAGCTCTACCCTTTTTCGCCCTCTTTCCTTCCTGTCACTGGCTGAGCCTTATTAGGCGTCTGGTCTGATCCATCTGATCAGTTTGTTGGTGGGATTTTCTCTGTTTTTGAGTGAATTCGTCTGTCAGAAGCAGTGAAAAATCTCAAAAGTCCCTTTGGGATTTTTGATGGGCTTAAGGTCCATCAAATTGGTGCAGTTTCAATTTAGATTATTTGCTTGAAAAAAACAGTTCAGACCTGTGTGGATTGGGTAGGTGTGAGCCACAGTTTAAACCTCTGTACTTTATAGTGTCGACAGAACCATTACCACTGAAAGACAGAGACTGTTACAGTTACATTTGTTGCAACACAAACATTTCTTCAAATACACTGCTCAAAAAATGTATGTAACATTTTAAAATATATTTAGTATAGCATGACGTGAGTTAAGTAGCAGAGGGGTTGTTTGTTTGGTTCTTTGGTGTTAATTAAATTAACAACACTTAGAGGGGCAACAAGCATTTGTTTTGGATCAGTGTCACCACTGAGGTGATACATGGACCCCACAGAGGTAGTCCAGCTCCTCCGGGTTTGCACTTGATGTGTCATTTCCTGAAGGTTTGCTGTGTCTCTCAGAGGAAGCCTAATAGCACGACTACGGAAACAGCTCCTTTCACTTCTGAGCGTCTTCCTTACCAGCGCGAGGTCCATCTCCCACAGAATCGACAGACTGAAGCTACTAACTGTGGAGCTATGCTACACTCTCTCTGGACTTGGCTGCTCAGCTAGCTGACCACATCATAACAAAGAGGTGCATGAACAGTAGGATCACACTCATGCTTCCTGGACTGGGAAATGCATGTGCAGACCCTTCTATGATCATCACTGCAGTGAACATACCACCTGATGTTAATGTTAACACGGTGCTCTTCCAGCTGTACAATATAATACACAAACAGCTGCAGGCCCATCCTGAGGGAGCTTTTTGGGGACTTCAACAAGGCTTGTCTTCAGTCTGTACTCCCTGACTTTGTACAGTAGATACAGTGCTTCATCAGAAGAACGAATAAATGAGATCACTGTATTTAAGCAAGTCTTCAGGACTCTACCCCTCCCTAATCTGGAACTGTCAGATCACTTATCAATACTTCTGATACCAGCATACATGTGGAGGTATCAGGAAAAGATCCAAACCTCCCATTAAAGACATTAAAACCTGTCCTGAGGGAGTTCTCTTCTGACTGTAAGATTTCTTAGACAGCAGTGAGTGGAGCGTTTTCATCATGACCTTCAGGAGTACACAGAGACAGAGCTGCACTGACAATGTAACAGTGGGCAAAAGTACTCGGGTCAATACAAACCAAAAACCTTGAATGACCTCCGATGACGAAATGGAACTCAGCCTGCAAGTCAGGGGACAAAGCTCAATACAGTGTAGCAAGGGCAGAGCAGTGGAGAGCCATCAAGGGTGCAAAAGAGGCTCACAAAACGAAACTGGAAGGGTTGTGGATGCTCTGTAGTGGGAGGGACTACAGACCATCACCAACTACAGAGGGTCCACACCCGTCACCACCCCGCTGACACCACGCTGGCAGAAGAATTACGCCCCGTTTCCATTAGTACCTACTCGGGTCGGCATGCCATAGTTCTCAGCGTTTTCCATTAGGATATAGTAGCTGGTACTTTTTTCGTATCTGCTCGCCCGGGTTCCAAGTGATCCGAGGCGAATCTGAAAATGTGACATCAACAGACTTCATCCTAGTGATTGGATAGTTAGTGGCATCACTCGGTGAGTCATGAGAACGTCTCCTTCACGAAAATCAAAAGTGCCAGTTTTGAAACCCGGTAATGAGGGAAGTGGCTATAAAACACAACGCCGTGGTGACACAGAGTCACAGACCGGGCAGCAGCCATATTGTGGCTCGATGTCCACCTTTGTTGTGGCATTCGTGTTGCATCATACTGTTTCTGTAACTCAATTGTAATGGAAAACGAGGTGAGTTGTGCCACGTCGAGCCGATCCGAGTAGATAGTAATACTAAAAGTGCTTTAACTTCTCTTGCTGAAGAGCCCGGACACAGCTGAGCTGCCTCCTGATTCCACCAGCGCTGCTCTTGTCTTCCAGGAACACCCGGTGAGATAGGTGGTGAAAGCTGTGAACATCAGGAAAACTCCTGGCCCACATAGAGTACTTGATAAAGTACTTTGTGCCTGACCAGGAGTTTCAACCTCACTGTCACAATGAGGTTGCCTGAAGACAGCAACCATCACTCTTGTGGCAAAGTTATCTGCCCCAAAGTGTTTCAACAACTACAATCCTGTCGCCTTAATGTCAGCAGTCATGAGATGCTTCGAGAGGCATATCCTGCAGCGCATAAAGGCCTGACTCCCACAGAACCTGGACACTCATCAGCGTCCAGGTCGCCTGCAGGGCACGCAGATGTCCAGAGGACCGCACTGCCACAGCATTCTGTCACCTCGAGCAACCTGAAAACTATCAGGATGCTGTTCATAGATTACAGATGACAGTGTTCAGTACCATCATTCCTGGAGTACGGGTTGAGATGCTCATTAAGACTGGTTTATCCCTCTCCCTATTCCTATCTGTGTGCCTGGATCAGGGATTATTTGTCCTAGTGGCCTCAGGCAGTTGAAATGGGCACTGCCTGCTCCTCCTCCCTGACCCTCAGCACGAGCTCCCCCCAATCACTGAATAAACTAATCACACTACAGTCACTCCTGCCTGTACGGGAACTGTGTACAGGGAGGAGGATAAAACACTGACAGGATGGTTACCTGAACACAACCTTTGGCTCAGCACCATCAAAACTAAGAGGAGATGAGTCCACTGTCAGAGGCCATAAGAAGATCATTTGTAACCTTCACTAAAGCTGTTTCTGTGCTGTGATGAGCTCTGAAACCTGACTGAAACTCTT
>NW_005187574.1:830053-839289 GCF_000239375.1 Pundamilia nyererei | reverse complement strand
AATAAATACTGTTGTGAGTTGCTGCAACCAACTTTTGGCTGAATGGACTAACCTGCCACATCATTTTTTCACATTGCTTTTCAGGGTGCCTTTGAATTGAGTAGTTATCTGTAGGTTGGTAATTAAATCAAATAAACTTCACCCAGTTCATATCAGTGTATATATCAACCATTATTCTTTATTTTTGAGCAGTGTGTTTACACTTTCTGCTTAGAAATGACATGTAAGTTAAATAAAATACAAATTTAATGGTGAGCAAAACACGGAACAACAGTTCTGTTTCCAAAGTTTAATACCAGGGGTTAATAGATCTCTCTTACTGTCCATTTCATGTTATTCAGCCTACTTTGTGTCTCTGCCTTTCTCTTCATGTTGAAAAGTGGCAACTACAGACTGTAAAGGGGATCAAAAGCTTTTATCCTTGCTCTAATGAAGCAGGACCACCTGTGAAGCTCAATGTTACTGGAATCCTCCAATAAGAGATCCATGTCCAAAAAAAATGCAATGTTTTTCTTGTTAAAATATAAAGAAACTAATCAACAGTGCTTTAAGAAAAATGCAAAAAGTCCAAAAGGTGCACTGTAGTTGCATTTGAGTGGTTGTGATTTACAAACTGTGGAGCTGTGTAACCCTCTGACCTTCAGCTGGACATTGGTTTCTTGTGACATGTTTGAGCACACAGTCGATGAGCTTTGATTTCTTCCTCAGTCCTGCTGACACTGTCACACCCTGTGTTCGGCTGTGAGCAGAGAAACCGAGCTATATTCAGTCTCTCATGGAGAGCTTGACTTAAAAAGCTACTTAAGCAGCCAGTCGTCCAAGCTTATCAAAGGCTTCCCTGAGTGAACTGAGTGGCCATTTATTGTCAATTAGAGTCTATCACAGAAGAAGGAGGGGAGGTCTCTCAAGTCTGCCAGACGAGAGGTGAAACATGCCCTGCAGTGAGAGAACAGATGAACTGCTTTTGTCCTCTGCAACCAGCTTTTTATTCAGCTGTTAATTTCTCACCCTAAGGAAATGTCACTTGTCACTTGCACTTGGGTTTTGCTGACTTATAGATGCACCTGTTTGGATGCAATTTGACTCATTTAACTCACATTGTTATAGCAGGACTGCTCTAAAAATCAGTGCAGGTCTGTGTCTGTCCCCAGGCCCACTGTAGCTTTACATATAACACATAAAGTGATGAGCACCTCTTTTTGCTGAATTTTGAGTGTTTTAAACAACTTTGTTACATCTGTGGTGTTCCCGGTCAGAAGAGACCTCCATAGGAAATGAATGGGAATCCACCCCACAACGCCCCCTTTGGCCTCTGACCCCCTGAATGGCCCACTGAACGACCCATTGACTCACCCACTAAACTGAATTTGGTGGTGAAAAATGTTTTTTTTTATGTTAATTTAAGAGCTGTTAAAACCAACTGGTTACTTGTGACTGGAACAGTACGTTCAGGGGGGTGGGAGTGCACATAACCAGAGGGCTAAAAGGGTAAATGCTATTAACCATCAGGAGAGTCAGTATTGAGAGGAGAGCTATAATTTACTGCACCCTTTTTCGTCACTGTGCTAATCATATTACGACATAGATTTTCTTTTCTTTTGTTGCTTAGAATAAGCTTTACCTATGAAATTGCATATTTTTGCATTTCACTGTTTCTTCCTGTTAAAAGGGAGTTTTTCCTTCCCACTGTCACCAAAGTGCTTGCTCATAGGGGCATTTTTCTCTGTATGTATTATTGTAGGATCTACCTTACAATATAAAGCACCTTGAGGCGACTGTTGTTGTGATTTGGCGCTATATAAATAAAGCTAAATTGAACGACTGCAGCATTGTTATGGAAATAATGCATTTTAATATTATTTTCTGACATTGACTTCTAATGTTATATTTTGCCAACTCGTCTGCTGAACACAGTGCAGGTTAGAATGAAGGTTTTATCTCATGTCCTGATGTTACAGTGCACCTACAGAAAAGCACTGTGTGCTTGAGCAGCAGGCTTGTTTTGCGGTGACAGAAAACAGACTTTACGCTTGGAGAGAGACCACACCACCACATACCTCCACCACCTGACGTAGGGCTGGGGACTCCAGCCCAAAACGGTCCTGAGCTCTCTGTTCAAGCCGTCAATCTGCAGTATAATTATAATTATTCACATGTGCCATGATTTGTGTTGAGTTGTACATTGTCTAGAAAAAAGCTGTACTCTTTTGCCTTGTTATGGTTCAGGAGGTAGAGGAGGTCCTCTGCTAACTGGAAAGTTAGTGGTTTGATCGCTGGCTGCTCAAGTTTCCATGGCAAATTATTCTTGGGCAAGATACTGAACCTGCAGTCGCTTCTCAGTTAGTGTAGAAAAGCACTATATGAGCATCAGTCCTTTACTTTTCTCATTTGCCTTTCCCAGTGCTCTCTTCTGTTCTTGATTTAAAGACAAAAGGCTGAGAGAAATGAAGATGCACATCAATAAAGAGAAAAGCAGAAACACTAGAGTTTGCTGGTTGATGGAGATAGGTCCTTATCTCTGGACTGATTATGCAATCCTAAGTGCTACTCTGTCCCTTTGTCTGTTTTCCTTCTCTCCCTGTCTCAGGGAGTTCAGGCATCTTAGCATCTCATTACAAGCCATGCAAACAGATGAAAATGATTGGAAATTAAATGAAGGTTCTTTAACCCACATGAATAATTCATGGCCATTGGTACAGGCCTGTGGGCAAGGTTGGGAGGGATTGGCTGTTTCAAATATAGAGATTTAAAGCGGATTAAAATGCAGTATTTAAACATGTAAAAATGTAAATCTCACGAAGAGATTGCCTTCATCTCTTACATCGAAATGTCCAAATAACTAGTATGGTGTTAGAGATGGAGTTTAGACCGAATCAACTCCATCCATGAACATACAAAAAGATCCTTGAAGTTAGCGGCAGTCCTTCAAATGCTTATTTTGCAGGTCACTGGACAAATGTGTGTAAAATGATTTTTATGCAAGTTCCACAACGTCTTATTTAGCTAAAGATGATGGTTTCTGCTGGTTTACTTATTTTAATTAAAAATAAAACTCTTGAAAACATTTCAATCCACTGGTTATGTGTTTTTGTTTTTTTGTTTTTTTTTTGTTTTGTTTTTTTTTAAAGGCAAAAAATAGATCGACTTTTGTTTTTCTTTTAGATTACCATCACTGGGGGTTGAATGGCAGAAATGGGGAGCTTTATTTCTCAGTGTGGTAACTAAGCTACACCGGCTAGAACGCACCAAATTACTGTTGAAGTTATTCACGTCCAAACATGAAAGATTGCTGTTTTGAAGATGTTGGATCTGCCAGAATCAACCCAAAGGCTCTAAATTGATTCCAAAGGATCTTCCCCAACAGGTAATGCAGAAGCTAGATCAAGCCTGTATAAGGACATTTGCCGGGCTCTCAAATATTTTCCTGAGTAGCCATGTGGAACAAGGATAATTTGTCGGCCACACTTATTATTGGCAGCTCTCTTCTATGATTTGTGCACTCGGTAATTTGGCTGGTTTAAAAAAAAAAGTGGCCAGGAAAAAAATTGTGCTTTTCTGTTTCAAAAACATTTTAAAGGGGAATTTCCAAATCTTGAGACCTGATGCTGGATATTTTATTTACACAATTTAGCTAGGGCAAAGCAGAAGCTTAATCAAATAGTAACAGTCACTTTATGCTATCATCTGAATTTATGATAGCATAGTTCTATATCCTGAACTAATACCACTTTTAATGAAAGAGAGTGAGAACAGTAGGATTTCCATTGTTCTGCTCCACTAAATGCCCCGAAGTGCTCATTATATGTAACTTACTGGCAGTGGTCCGACACTCAAATGTATAGTCAGGGCGCATTAGGAACACCTGGCAGAGGCTCCGGCCCAGTTCATCTTCAACTCGCACTTCTGCCAGAACAACAACATTCCAAGTGAGTCTAACTGGACAATGTTCTGCACCTCTGTTGCTGAGGCTGCTGCAAGGAACTATGGTCACAAGGTGGTTGGTGCCTGTGGTGGTGGTAATCCCACCAGAGGGCGGACATGGAAGGTGCACGGAGCCATCAAGCTGAAGGAGGAGTCCTATTGGACATGGTTAGCCTGTGGGAGGCAGCTGATCTAGTGATGGAAGGAGTACTTTGACGACCTCCTTAACCCCACTCACACCTTCTGTAGAGGAAGCTATGGAGGTGTGAGTCGACGACTCACCCATCACTGGGAGTCGATAAACAATTCCTTGGATGCCAGGCCCCTGGGATGAACGAGGTTTCTCCTGAGTTCCTAAAGGCTCTGAATGTTGTAGGGATGTCTTGGTTGACACGCCTCTACATCATGGTGTGGAGTCTCTGGATTGGCAGACTGGGCTTGTGGCTCCCATCTTTGAGAAGGGGGCCAGAAGATCTGTTTTATCTATAGAGGGATCACACTCCTCAGCCTTCCTGGGAAGCTCTACAATGGGGTACTGGAAAGGAAAGTTCATCCGTTCGTTGAATTTCGGATACAGTAGGCACAGTGCAGTTTTCGTACTGTCATGGAACGCTGGACCAGGTCTTTATCCTCTCAAGGATAATTGAAAGTGTGTTGGCGTTTAGCCTAACCCTAATTCGACCATGGATAGGTGAAAGACAATGGCTAGATGTCTGTAAAATGACTTGTAATGATAAACATTGTAAATGGGATACACTTGCGTTCTGTCCGTGAAGTACCCTACCCGTCACGTTATGACAGCTACGCTAGGCTCCAGCCACCCCGTGACCATGAACATGGATAAGCAGCTAAGGAAATGGAACAATGGATGCTTATTGTTTATTAGGTTAGAATTGTACAGCTTCAGGGTTTCTGCTGTTTTGCCAGATTGAATTTGTTGTTGTGAAATTTCTTCTAGTAAATGAACCAGTGATCATATTTATAGTAATACTGGTATGTCCCATTTCAGCTTAAAGGCTGAACATCAACATGGCTTCAGTAGTTTGGCTAAATGTTGTGATAGTATGTACGGAGACAGACTGAGGGTGTGATTGTGAGGCAAACTAAGACCGGCCTCATCAGGAAACGGGAGTGGACTTTGTGAGGTTATTTTAGGAGATGGAGTGAAATGAGAATTAGAGGGAGGAGGGGAAATGAGGACCTGGTGACAGCGAGGACTAACGGATAATGATGACTAATGATTTCATTGTTTCCATTGCTGCATTAAAGGACGGCAGGAGCACAGAGGTGATTTGGTGAAACAGCCATTTGAAGGTGGATTTTCATGGACACCCCCTGCCCCCCCAGAACAAAATGCTGATTAACTCAACACATCTCCATAGTATTATGGAAATACTTTCACCACCATCCCATTGTCAAAGAGCTGTCTTTTTTAGCCTTATTACAGTGAATACTTGTAAGGTTGTAATTTTTAGGCACTGTGGGAGACTGCATCATCAGCTACTTTGTCAATGACTTCTTCCATATTTCTACTTCGCATATTCATCATTTAGCTGACTCGTGACTAACTTATGTTTGGAGTTCGTGAATGGTTTACAGGGTTCATTTCTTATACATAGCACACAATAGGAAATAGGTTTATGATGGTTACTGACTAATGGTGAATACACCAGGATATTAGATGCACTATGGCATGGCTGTAACTCAGGAGGTAGAACAGGTAATGTGTGATCTGATCCTTGGCTTCTCCAGTCTGGATCCCTGAGGCACGATCTGATATCCTCGTGTTGGTGTTGTTCCCAGATCATCATACTAAATGTTGTTCCAGGATCAACATTGCAAGTGACCAATCAGAATGTTGTGACGTCATACTTTTGCGACTTCGGAAAAAAACGGCGTAAAACAAAAAACTGTGCTTAAGCTGCGTGAAACCGCCTCTGTCCACCGATCAACGGACCCTAACCCTAACTGTAACCCTTTAATAAACGGTAAGCAGAACTGATATTGTCCTTGCAACATTGGAATTTCATAAATGCACGACTGGCTTGGCGCGCAAAAGAATAACGTCACAACAATGTGATTGGTCACTTGCAATGTTGAACCTGGAACAACATTTTCATGATGGTCTGGGAACAACACCAACACGAGGGTATCAGATCATCCATCCCTGAGTATCCTTGGGTAAGATACTGAACCCCAACTTGCTCTTCGATGTGTTCTTCAGAGTATAATTGTGTGTGAATGTTAGATTGAAAACACCTGGCTGTGAATGAGCGAATAAAGCGCTTTGAGTGCTCAAACAGAGTAGAAAAGCGCTATATAAAAATCAGTCCATTTACCATTTGCCACTCATACATAGGATCAATCCAACGTCACAGTGACTATGCATCTGTGGTGCTTGCTAGTTAATGAGCAGCTAGTATCTGATGTGACTATTTGAAAATTTGTGTTCTAACATGCTGAACAACCACAGCTCATTGAGAACAGAAGACTTCTTCTACACAGAGATTATCTTTGCTTGCCACCTGGTCTATCTGCCAGATTAGTGCCCTTGTGAGTTTGTCACCATCGTAAAAATAAAGATCACTGTTTTGACACACCCGAGGACCCAACATATATCACAAAGGCACTGACAGATTAACAAGTATAATAGGTAGAGGCCTAGTTCATGTAACCTTGTAAACTCAGAGACAGTGGCGCTAGCATCTGTTCAGAGGACTGAGTGGAGTGGCAGGTAATATGTGTCCTTTTTTATTCATCATAAAGTGGGACCCAACATCTTTTTATTAGATTTTTCAAGCAATTATTTAAAGAATTTGTTAGGATTTCAGAAGAGTTGTAAATGTGAACATTGGTATATCTTGCATGATAACGAGTTACAGTGTTACAATGCACTTCTTGTTGGGGCTGTAGTACAGCTCATAGACCTAATGTGTGAAACCTTCCTAAAATATAAGATGGTTCTTATGCATTACGTTTCCCAGAGATTGCTCCGGTTATAAATGTGGCCTACAATATCTAGGAAATGTAATGCAAATGTCTGTCTAATTGTTTTTTCTTTGATCACAATCTGACGATTTGGTAAATACTAATGAGGATTATCAAAATTGAAATAAAAAAAATATTACAATACAACTTTATTTATGTAGCACATTCAAAACCGAAGGTACACCAAAGTGCTTCACAACAAGGTTAAAACATAAGATATAAGATAAAAGGCTGTAACAGAGTACGAACCCCCCAAAAAGTACAGACAAAATAAGAAATAAAACATTAGAGCACAGTTTGCTTTTGTGACCTCTAGATTAGACTACTGTAATTCCCTTTACTTTGGTCTCCACTCCACCCTTCTTCATAGATTGCAGGTTATCCAGAATGCTGCGGCACGCCTTCTGACTGGAACCGCAAGGTTGGCCTCGATCACCCCAGTCCTTGCTGACCTGCATTGGCTCCCTGTCAAATACCGAATGGAGTTTAAAATTCTGTTGCTTACCTTTAAAATCATAAACAATACTGCACTGTGTTACCTCACTGAACTCCTTAGTCCATACCCCTAGGAGAGCCCTAAGGTCATCAGGACAATTACTCTTAGTGCAGCGTACCCTTATGTTATTTATCTTCTACGAATGTTCCACACTATAAATACCCCCACCTTATATTTATGAATAAAAAATTGCACTATAGTAGTAATAGTACAATAGTTGTAGTAGTTAAAAAATAGTTATTTGCACATATGCATGCCTATAAACTAGACTGGCATTTAACATGGAGCAAACATGAACTGACTTTGATGTTAGACCTGGGTGCACGTCACCATCTTACCAGCAGATGTCAGCAGTGATCTCAGTCTTCTGAATGTCAGTGCTGCTGCTTCATGGGAAAGAAAAGAGAGTGCTCTGTTCACATAAATCCGGCCTCTCCTTAAGCTCTGGCCCTTCTGAGGGACACACTGTAAATACTGGGGGTGTGTCCTGATAACTGCTGACCTTGACAAGCACATGACGGCAGCTTATCAGCCAAACAAGTCTGAAGCGGGAGAATCCTTGAGGGATATGGACAGGAGGGAGTGTTTAACATTTGCTTCCCAGCTGCCTGCTTTAGTTAGATCACAGCTGACAGGCTGATCTTCAGCAGCAGCAGCAGCAGTAATACTGCATTTCCTTGTCACTGCTGCTTTCCTTGTGTCACCCAGGCCAGAGGGCTCTAACAGCAGCTGGTACGGCGCTTCAGAGCACAAAGCTGTCAACTTTATTGGAATTGTAATGTATTTACGTAATTTAGTACAGTAGGGCTTACTGCATTGTTGAAAAGTGTAATGTGATTATGCATTACTGTAATCACATTGCATTACTTCTGCAAATGTGGCTCACAAATATTGTATGTTCAACACTGGGAATGGCCTCCTCAGAGCCTGGACCTCAGCGTTACTGATGATTTATTTAAACATCACAATGAAAAATGGCTTTGTGACATTTCTCTGCAGCAGTTGTTGAGTTTTCCAAATGACTGTAGGAGATAAAAATCTGATGGGCTGGGTGAGCCCCATCCTGTTGTTTGGGTAGAGAATCAAAAGGTTTTCAGATCATTGGTTTAAATAGCTGATAAATACAGCATCTTGGTGTTTAATTTAAAAGGTTACTAAGACACCACATTTACATTACATAGGTTGGCCTACTTTTTTGATAAAAAGCCTGATCTGCATTGGAAGAAGCCGATTTTCAGATTGTTAGACTGTTGACTGAAAATGTAATAGATTTCACTGAGCATTAAATGGTCAGTTACTCAGTGAAAAGGGCGTTTCCTGCTTCCAGTGTGAGAATTGGTTTGCTGTGTTTCATTTCTTTGATGACTCAATATACCATTGCATTGTGTGATGGGGGGGATGGAGCACTTGGTGGTCTGAGATTTGATGACTCTGCTTCCTCCTCATGAGACTTTTGCACAAACTGTAAATTAAGACACAGTCGTGTTTCCTACTAGAATGAATTAGTCTCTGATTTTCTGTTGTGTATATCTGGATATCTGGTCTCTTAACAAAAGCTGCTGTGCAGTGAGAGATAAAAATCCAGTGAAGTGAATAAAGTGCAAAAAGCAACAATGACTGAGGTGGAGGGAGTATGCAGACCAATGCAGGGAGAGAAGGCTAATAATTTGGGTAATTTGGAGGATGATTACGTCACAATGACGCGACAAAGGCTGTATTTGAAGGCTTCTCTAAATACAGGCCAAAGTGTGTCTTTCTTTCTCCAGGGTTTGAAGGATGCTTTGTGGCCTCCCCTATCCTAAGAGTCATTGTGCCCTGGTGATGGATACAC
>NW_005187574.1:827044-830033 GCF_000239375.1 Pundamilia nyererei | reverse complement strand
CCCCCCCCCAAAATAAATGGTGGATAGACTAACTGAAGCGGACAAAGAGTAAAATTTAGGCCTGATTTAGATTTCTGTGAGGAAACTTTATAAAGCTTTAACCTACATAAATGGCCAGCGTTGTTGTTGTATTTGTGCTTGTGTGCGGTGCATTATGTGTTAAATACTGTGTCCTGCTGTCTTATATGCAGTGCCAGTCAATAGAAACACAGAAACTGCTGTGGCTTTTCCTCACCTAGGTCCCCAGTAATTATTGTGGTCCGTTTATGTTTAGCAGTTAGCAGTTGAGGTGTGTCGTACTTCAGGACACAGTGTTCATTACGCCGTAGGGTTTCAGAAGGGTTTGCAGCTACGATGTAGTTACTAGGGCTGGGCCATATCATACCTTTTATAGTAACACCGGTGTAATGTTGGGCAATGATAAGAAAATGAAGTATTGCGATAGAATATGGGTAAAACGCGCACACGCAGTGCCTTTGTTTTCATACGCACATGGTGGAAAAAGCATGGCGGCGACGGAGAATGAGAAGAGCGAAAGTGGAACGTTGAATGAAACAGATGAACCTGAACTGGTTTGTAAAAGTCCTGCAGCTTCAGTGGTGTGGAACTGGTTTAGCTTTCGTCCATCAGATACACAACAAAGCACTATTTTTGGTAGAGCATGCTAGTGGGCCGTTGTTATTACCATGTTTTCGGCACTATAAGTCGCACTTAAAATCCTTTGATTTTCTGAAGACTCGGCAGAGCCCCTTATAATCTGGTGCGTCTTATGTATGAATTCTGGTTGTGCTTACTGACCTCGAAACGATTTGATGTCGTACACGGCGCTCGAAAATCTGTCAAAAAATGTTTTAGTACGACTTTGCTAAGCTACGAAGACGCACCGCTCGATGGATTGTCGGAGCATTACGGCTGTCGTAGGCAGGAGCCTCGCGGAGTGATACGTACTGCGCCTCAACATTATATTACCGTATTGTGTGTGTATGGCCTCTTTTTAAGTTATGCTGAGGATATGTCGGATATATGTTTTATATAACTTTAATGCACAAAAAACAGCTGCTTGTTTAAGTGAAAATACATTGATGGGGTTTTTTGCACTAATAAAGTTGTGGAGTTGTGTTTTGTCTCGTGTATATCGTCAGTTATATGGTTATTGCAAATTTTCAAATAGGGCTGTTCGATATAACGATATGTATCAGATGACAATATAAAAACATCTATCGTTTCATTTTACGCTATCGTTTGTTTCGTGGTGTCGCAAAATAACCTGTTTACGGCAATATTTGTTCATCATTTTGATGGTCACTGTGGTGGCTATATTACTTAAAGTTCTCTCTTTCTCTTATATTTTATATAACCACACTACGGACGGACAAGCGCCTGTTTTTATGGGTTGTCGTTAGCAACAACGACGGTAAAACCATCGCATGTCCGTTTGTTTATTTTCCACATAAACCTTTCACAATAAAGCTCAAGATCCTGTTGAGACTTTTCAAAATAAACGGAATCACGTGAAAAAGTATTATTGAGTTGTCAGGTGCTAAAAAATAAACCTTAGACTCAAACGTTAGAACAGGCTTTTCCTCGCAGCACGCCGTGTAATAAAAAAACGGCGGCCGTTACAACTTATGTCTAAAAATGTATCGTTTCATGCATCGGTTAAAACACTCGACTCCAGCTACACGACGCGCAGCTGGAAACACTTCAGCTACCCGAGATTCACAGAACTGACAGAAAATATTAAATTTTTGTGATTTATATCGTTATCGGACGATAGATGTTTTATATCGGGATATGAGATTTTGGTCATATCGCACAGCCCTATTTTCAAATATGATAAATAGTTTTGGCCGTATTGCCCTGCCCTAGTAGTTACCATGCAGATTTCGAGCAGAAGTGTAAATCCCCAGTACTGTGTTTCCATGTTACTCGGTTATCTAGGAGTATAAATGTTATCAAATGAGCTGTGGCTCTCACTGAAATCCCTCCCCCATCATTTCTTCTTCTTTTGGCCCTTCTTCATTTTCTCCCATATTCTTGTGGCTCTTCTCATATTGCAGTGAAAGAAAGCAGCACCACTGCAGAAATATAGTGAGTGCTTTTTGCCTACACTTGGCTGGGAGAGATAACAAATAGCTTGTATTTTCCACTTTGTTGTACTGTTGTGTACTGTGTTCAGATAAGTGGCATTTTAATAAATGGAGCAGCGCCCAGGTCCACACTCAGTCTATTTAGGAACTGTATATTTTGCCTTATTGTATTAACTGTTGCAGGATTTCTTGTGAATGGCTTTGCTAACGCCTTGGGCTTTGTAACTATAATACTTGTAGACAAGGCCTATTGACCGTCCGGGCTTAAATGTAAGCACAAACACACATATCACCCCCTCCCCCGTGACAGGCAGCGAGATGAACCTCAGTGAACTGAGTAACGAGCTAATCACGAGTGTCCCAGTAATAAATAGGCCTTGTTCATAGTCCACTAATCCCAGTCATTTAGCCCTGGTGTGACAGCAGAAATCAATTACTGCAGCTGCTCTATGCTGCCGTCCAGCTGCAAATAACACACTGTCACCTCACTGTTCACAGTAGGACATTATGCATTTGTAATGTCAGTTATCTAAAGTAGTCAGATAATCTTCACCACCCTCGTTCAAACTTTAAATGCTCATTATATAAATCATATGTTGTGTCTGGAGAAAGAATAAAGACTGTAGTCTAGCTTCAGAACCTCGTCCCTAACGTGCACCACGGCGGTGTTAGTGTTATGGTTTGAGGCTGTTAGACCTTGGCCAGGATGCCTCACCAGCAGGACGGGAAAGAATTAATTTTTTGTATCACATTTGGTCAAGCAGCATGACAGCAGCCATAATTACCAAAGTATAACATAATGTTTTACAATATCTAAATCAATTTCCAGATCTTCATCTAGAGCTGGGCGATAGAACGATAACGATATGTATCGCGATATAACTTTTACTCGATAGAGA
>NW_005187574.1:823729-825106 GCF_000239375.1 Pundamilia nyererei | reverse complement strand
CCCCGGCAGCCTACGTCTATTGCAGCATAACTAAGGGAGGATTCAGGGTCACCTGGTCCAGCCCTAACTATATGCTTTAGCAAAGACCCCCAACAATCAGACGACCCCATATAAGAAAACAATTTCTCAGGAAGGTGTAGGCATGTGCCACGAGAGAGTGAAAACAGGAGAAAGCTGAACGCTCTTCTTCTCTTTCTATGTTTGAATGCCGTAGGAACCACAAATAAGCCAGCAGTCCAAGAGTGAATTTTTCTATCTGGGTATACAGCACCATGAGACAGCACATGGTTTGGACCTTGTATATGTGGAGAAGAATTTTAAGTTAGTCTGGATTTAACAGGAAGCCACTGAAGAGAAGGTAGTATGGGAGAAATATGGTCTCTGGCCTCTTTCAGTACTCGTGCTGCAGCATTTTGGAACACTTGGGGTTTTTCAGCAAGCTTCTGAGAACCTGATGATAATAATGAAATACAGTAGTCAAGCCTGGAAGTAATAAATGCATAAACTAGTTTTCATCATCACTGCCAGACATGATGTTTTTATGTATGTTGTGCAAATAATTTTGTCGAAATGCAGGAAAGCAGTCCTACACATTTGTTTAATATGTGCACTCAAGGATGTACCATGGTCAAAAAGACACCAAGGTTCCTCACAGTGTTTCTGGAGGCCAAGGTAACCACAATGTCTGTTTGAAGAAAAGAACTGGAATCACAGAGGAGCTTGAAGGTGCTGACTCTTTCAGCGTTAGCACCAGTGATATGGATGGGTCAGTGTTCCATGTTGCAATCTTGCAGTCCACTATCATTCCCTTTAGTGACGCTGACACAGATTGTCCTGGCGCCAGCTGTTTAGTGCTTTCATCTTCTCTCTGTAGGCTGTCTGATCATTGTTTGTGATTGAGCCCACAACGGTTGTGTCATTTGGCAATAAAGTGGTGACATTGGAGCTGTGCTTAGAAACACAGTTATGAGTAAAGAGCACAGTCCTGCAGCGTTCCTGTGTTTGTCATAAACAAGGAGGATGTGCATTTACCAGCTCTCACCACCTGGGTCCTTTTCATGAAGTTGGAAATCCATCTGCAGATAGACATCTTTCACTTTCTCACATATGTGTTCCCTTTTTCTAAGTCGAGGAGGCGAGGGTGTCATCTGTGGCAAACTGAAGAGGATCCAGGATCTCAGGGAGGAGTAGAGGTGACACTCTGAGACTTTCAATCTGGAAGGATGTCTGGTCTTGGAGACCACTTTCTAATATTCCATTTGAAAGTGTTTCTGGAAACTAGGCTTTCCTGTTCAGGTTTCTGCCTGTATGCAGAAAATAGCAGTATGGAACTGTGGTGTGTCGTCTGAAGTGCAGGGTAGGGGTGGAGTTTGTAAC